>NC_051178.1:77029897-77169896 GCF_013339695.2 Rhipicephalus sanguineus | reverse complement strand
AGATTCATGGACTCGATTCTTCGCGGCCTTGAATGGGAAAGTGTTTGTGCATCTGGAGGACATTGTCATTTTGGACGCACCTTGGAAGAGCATAACGCCCGTTCAAGCCTCGTCTAGACTGTGTCGAAAAGGCTTGCTTGGTTTTGAACACTGAGAAGTGTCGGTTGTGGTGAACGACAAGCCTTGGTCCTGGGCCATTTGGTCGACAAAGATGGGGTCAGGCCCGACCCCCGAAAAATTGAATCAGTCAGCTCCTTTAATCCACCACAATCTCCAAAGGTATTCCGCAGCTTTGTCGGGTTATGCTCTTACTTTCGGCGTTTTGTGCCCCGATTTGCGGACACCGTGTACCCATTGACCAGCCACTTGCGAAAAGACTGTCCATTCGAGTGAACATCTGAATCTGACGCTGCGTTCTCTCAACTCCAATTCATGCTGACATCACAACCTCTCCCTCGTCTCTTTGATCCATTTTCTCCTACAAAACTGCACAGTGACGCAAGTGGAATGGCATCGGACGCGGGCTTGTTCAGCGTCCTATTAGTGGAGAGCATGCGTAGCCTATACGGGTCGTTCTCTCAGCAAGGCTAAGAAAACAGAGCAAGAATGCTTGGCGCCTGTATTTGCTGCTCAAAAGTTTCGTTGTGACCTGTATGGGCGTCCGTTCACGAGTGTAACAGACCATCATTTCCTACGCTGGGTCGTCACCCCTCCGAGACTCGTCTGGCCGCCTTGCGAGCTAGCTTCCACTGCTCCAGAAATTTGAGTTTAATGTCTCATACTAAAGTGGAAGACGTCATTCCGACGCTGATTGTCTTTCTGGAGTTCCATTATCTTAAACGGAAGATAATACGGACACCTTCGACGTATGCTATGCAACTGTTTCGCGCGCCTTTTCTGACGCCACCATATTCTAGCGGGAGCGGCACAATGACTAAACTTTGGATTCCTTCTTCACCGGTGTCCGCAGTCTCAAGCGGAGTAGTCGCTTTTGCCTTCGCGACAAACTCTTATACAAGATAGATTGCTCGGGAAATGGTCGCGGTATTTAATAGTTGTTCCCGAACATCTGCTACAATATGCTACGGTATGAATGCTACAGTATGAGTGGGGTCATGATATGAACCAAGAAAGAACAAGAAGAGGTTCGTTGGTTCGGCCTATATAGACACCATCATCGCCTATCATTGTCTGACCTCATCTGTAGATAAACACAGTTAACCTAAATTTAACCGTAACAATATATTGGATGCATACAAGGGTTCAAATTGCCACAGAACAAAGAAATTTTTATGTTACAGACTGATGCAGATGTTAGAAAAAAGAAAAGAACAATACAAAATAAATTAACGGATAAAGAAAAAAACAGCAGGAAGGTGCATATCATGACAGCAAGTATTTAGTAAAAATGCGTAACACTCCCAGGGTATATTACAAATGTGTCATTATACATTATACAATACAGGCGCAAGCGCGTGACAGTACTTCCTATATACTTTTTTGAGAACTCAGGCTCACAGTGTGTCGTTCAAACCTTAAGGCATATAATTGGCTTGAACACCGCAGTACAATTACCGTTCAAACGGTGCTATTGGGCTGCTACACCTGAAACGCTGCTTACTGAGTTTGACCGATGCCACAATCAGCTGTTTTACTTGAGCTATTTCGATCATATAGGCATGCAGAAACCATTTCATTATCAAGGTAGTATATACGAAGTGAACGCTCATCAAGACGGAAGCTATACCAGTTTGATTAAAACCGTTGACAGAGCACTTTTATGTCTTTAATACGACAGCGCAGCATCTGACAAAAGTAGTACAAACCAGAATGTTTTAAACTCTTCAGAATTATTCCTCGGTTGACACATTGCGAGAAAGTTAGCGACGCGCGTGAGGTTTACTATGCTTCAAGCCTTGATTTACGAAAAGCAGCCGCACATTACTATATGAATAAAGGCAAATGACTCTCACCGAAATTAGCGAGAGTGCTGACGTCATCTTCGGTGCATGTAGATGGTACGCAGAGGGCGAAAGTCATGGACGCGCCTGAAAGCTTTCCCCGGAAGGCGTCTAAGATTCCCTGTAATCGATGTAAATAAAGTATTTTGTGTTGTCGCCTTGCATGCAAGACAAGTAATGTACACGGCGGCCAACTGTTAAAGCGAACATCAGAGTACGTGGACGCCACTCGGCGTCACCGCCAGCACGCGGCAGTAACGAGTTTCGCGCAGGCGCAGTGCACACTGTGAGTGGTGCTCTTTTGCCGTCTGCTACCGTCTGGTGTCGCGCCTCGAATCGTCGCGAAGACAACCGTTTATGCTACGAATGAACACGTAAGTAGTTGCAGCCGCCGGCTGGGGATGGCGCCGAGCGGCTGCCATGTACTCCGATGTAACTCTGGAACGCTGTCCACAATCGAGCACTAAAGCAGAGTTCAACGTACCGGAACCGCCAAGACACAAGGCCGAAAAATTTGTTCTGACCTCTATTCTTCGGACAACCTGACTACAACTTAGAACAACTTGTATACTGTTTTTACCCGTTGATCACTCAATTCTCTTACAAAGGAAGATCAATATTTATGGCGGTAAGGTGTCACGAGGAAGGTTTCGAACGTTTTGTCGTACCAACAACGTCGCGACGAACTATAGCTAAACATGTTCCTTCAGTGTGCTAGAAAACCACGTTAGTGTCCACAACGGTAAGATGTTACGCAGCGAGGACGAGAATGGCAAATTAGAAGTGCGTACAGACACTGTAGCAAGCATCGGCACTTTTGTTTTTAGGAAGGAGCTAGCATTTACATTGAAAGAAAAATGTAATAAAAAAATTTATTGATAAACACGCCGCTTTCGACGACGAGATACTGCCGCGAATCGCCTTCATTCAATGTTCGTCACTTCATCACGGGAAGTTCGTGTATCCTAACGCAGCGGCCGCATTGCCTGCACGCACGGCGCGCTCAGTTTATTTATCGGCTGGATCAACGCCTCCAAATTCGGTGACTAACATGTGAAAGTAAGCCCATTTTCAGATTTATATAAAATGGCATACTTTACATTATAACATCCTCACAATTTTACATTTACTCCAAAAAAATTCACTGGCGATTACGATACTGCCTAATGCGAATTCTGAGCGCAGCTTCGTGTTGGGGCAAGGCCAACTGCGTTTGAAGCTACCGCAAGGTATCGACTACGCCATAAATAATATTTTTTTGGCGTAGGTGAGCATCGACTACGCCATTATTCGTTTTTATGCGGATAGGCGAGGTACCGGCTACGCATCTGTAAGGTATCAAGTGCACTTTGGTGATGCAGTATGTGACTGATGACGATGAAGAATTATGGCTTAGCACTTTGAAGTGGGTGGGAACTCGTTCCACAATTACCATTGCGTAATTGTGCAACACACTTGTTGCACAATTACCATTGTGTCATGACTGGTTCTTATTTTACTCTACTGCTACACTATCTTACATAGGTGAGCGCGATTCCTTGCCCGATGTGACGCCTATATAGAGTCTTTCTGCAAATGAGTTTCAAGCGCCGGCGTTGGTCCATGGTAGCATTCTCGACTACCATGCAGAGGCCCCGGGTTTAAATCGCATTCGATACTGGGTATTTTTTTCTCTCATTTTATTTTTTCAGGTCTATCGCTTATGCCACCAACGGCGACGGCGCTGCCGCTCATCACAGGAACGGGCGCCTAAGAGCGGCCCTCTAAAAATTATATTTTCATCGATCATTTAAACGCAAATTTAGGTGTAACAAAGTATTTGCGCCTCGTCATCAATATTGTGGACGAAGGGGAGAGGCGTCTGACAGCTACAGCATTTTTATTAAAAATGTTTATTCTCTAAAACAAAGAATTCTTAAGTTGTTAAAAATACTCCCTAAAGGCTCTAAAAGAGCAGTGAAGCGTTAGTAACTGCAGCTGTTACTACCCCTATGTCAACTTTACCTCATGTGGGTAATGTTTGCCTACTGGAGAAATATGTGAGAGTTTGCAAAAGTGGTCATTATTAGTCAGCGTGTCAGTCTTAGGAAAGGTTACTACTTGCGTACGTGGCGGTTAGTAGTCATTACTGCCTCTACTGGCCGTTGTATGTTATGCTGTAATTGTAACAGGTTCGTGGGAAATTTAGACAAACTATAATTACCGTAATTATGTTGCAATGGCAGTATCGTACTTTTTCATACACTAGTTGTAAGGTATAACAACACCGGTGCAAAACATCGATTCAATGTCCAAGATCAAGTACAACGTGAGCGGAACACTGTTCGTGACCGAAAAATCAAGAAAGGTGCAAATAAAATAAAGAATAAGAATCTTCGGTCCAACTGAGGATCGAACCCGGGCCCTTTGAGTGGCAAGCAGGTGTCCTACCAAAAAGCCACGATGTTATTTGGAACAGCTTCGGAAAAAAGCAGTACATATATGCCATGTTGTGGAAGCAGTCTAGACGCATTTTGTTCGGCAGGTGTCACGACAAAAATAATAATAATAATAATAATAATAATAATAATAATAATAATAATAATAATAATAATAATAATATTATAATAATAATAATAATATCTGGGGTCTAACGTCCCAAAACCACGATATGATTATGAGAGACGCCGTAGTGAAGGGCTCCGGAAATTTCGAGCACTTGGCGTTCTTTAACGTGCACCTAAATCTAAGTACGTGGGCCTCAGGACGAAAATGAGCCCATTCGGCAATTTGTAGGCGCATTGGTGAGGCCACCAAACTCTGTTTTTTGCGGGACGCCATGCTTCGAAAAAAGCCGGGATAGTGCAGCCATCGCCGCTAAAAACACACACGAACTTTCAAACAGCTCCAACATTGAACAACTATGTCCATCTAGAGGACAAAATGTCAAGCCAACGCCTACTTTCTAGAGGAGGCGTTGACCAAGCCAACAGCAAACGTTAGATAATGTGCTGCCATCTGTGAGGCATTGTCAGAAATATATCTCGACTCTAGCCCAGGGAAGCGCATTAGATTGAAAACATGTACCATGCTATAAATGCATCGTGGGCGCGCGTGCCTGTGTGCGTGTGCGTGTGTGTGTAACAACACACATTATTAAGTATGCACTTAGTGGTTGAAGTGCGCGCTGGGGGCCGGATTTCGCTATGGTGTTCAACTCTTAAACGCGAAGCTTAAGGGTCCCACATTTTTTTGTATTTTCAGAGGTCGTTTAGGGGCCCTTTATAAAAATAGGGCGTGCAAACGCGGACACAGGCGGGTATAGTCAAGACACCAGAAACGCCGCCAACAAATGGAAAATCACAAAGCGGGGGAAACTAAGGTAGGCACAAATATTGTTCTGCGCATTCCTACGCAAGAGGCCATGCCTATCAATCAAGTGCGAGCAGTGGTCTGTCTCAGACATACCTTGTTCAGTCTGTCTCGGCCCGTGTTTCCAAGTCATGTCTTCCTAATTGTCTTTACTTCTACATTGATTTATCGATTTAATCGAGTAAGAATTAAGGGAAGGAAAAGTAGTAACGTATATATATATATATATATATATATATATATATATATATATATATATATATATATATATATATAGAGCGTTCCTTTAAGCTAATTTACTCAGACATTGAGCCAGAGAGAGACGGACGTCTTCTGCCATTTATTATCCCTGTTCTCGACCTCTCTTCTTCTTCTCCCTTATGCCTCCGCGTTGATGCTTCATGCACAGACCGCTTCACTCTCCCGGACTTCATTCTTCACTCCTCCTTGTGTAATAGTTAAAAATATTGCTGATGGAGGCGCATTCCGTGTGCCCAGAGACTCCCAGGTACCAGATGGTCTTCAACATACCCCGTTGCGAAGCCGTCTTGATGACTTGAAAGGGCCCACAAAACTTATCATTGGAACTCCTTATTCCTTACCGCAGCAGGACGAAGACTGGTATGTATGTCTGGTATGTCTGGTATGTCACTGCTCCGTCTGCTGTCGAAGTTTTTCTTCATTTTCTTTTTTCTACGCCTCTTACTGTTTATCTGTTTTCTTTTTCTCAAAGAGCACCAGGTTTTCAAGAAGGCCCAGTTCGCGGTCTGCTGGAAGCACCGGTACAGTCCCTCAAGCGGCAAAAAGAGGACTGCATCCAAGACCTCTAGTGCAAGAACGGTTGTGATGTCTCACAGCTGCTTCGAGGCAGCATTTCCAACCACCAGGAAAGTTCGGGTACATCTTCATGTACTGCTTGACGTCTCGTATTGCACGCTCAGCGAGGCCATTAGCAGATGGGTGGTATGGTGCGCAAAACTTGATTGTCACTCCGTGGTCGTTCGCCCATTTGGAAAGCTTTGTGCTACGGAAAGCCGGACCATTGTCGCAAACTGATGTCATCGTATTCCGAAAACATTCTGCCTTCAGTAGAGCCATGATGCTGTTGGCGTCTTCCTTTCCTGCAGTGGCCGTAACCATTCTCGTGCATTCATCGAGGGCGAGCAGAAAAGCTTCCGTCTTCCTGTACCCTTCCCCTTTCTTTTTAAGCTCCGCGAAGTCCAAGTGAACAACGTCGAATGGGACACTGGAGTGATCTGTTGTTATCATAACGTCCGTGGGCTGCTTGTATTTCACTTTGTTCGTTTGGCACTCGTGGCATGTACGGATATAGGTCCTGATGTCATTTTTCATACCTGGCCACTTAAATCTTTTCAGTAGTGTGCCGTACGCGCGCCAAAAAGCGTCATGTCCGCCTGATTCGGGGGTGTCGTGGTAAAGATGCAAAATCTTGCCAATCATTGTTGGTGGCACCTGATATTTTCCATTAATGAATTTCATGTCTTCGGTACCCTCCCAGAGCTTTGCGTGATTAATTTGTAGAGGATTGTCAACTGCGGTTTGTATGAGAAGCCTGGACAGCGCATCCGCATCAGTGAGTAGAGGACCTGGACGATGTGACGCATACGAAGTCAAACTGTTGCAGATAATTCAGCCACCTAGCGATGCGGCCTTTTGGTTGTGTCATACCGAGTAGGTGAGTCAATGCTTGGTGGTCTGTAAAGAGGGTAAATTTTGCACCCTAGAGGTACGTTCGAAAATACTGCACAGCTTTCAACACGGCCAGTGCTTCCTTTTCTGCGGTCGAGTAGTTCACTTCAGCCGGCTTCAGTGTATAGCTGTAATACCCTACTACATAATGTTTTTGGTTATTCAAGTCTGGTAGCTTCTGGTACAGGACTGCTCCGGTCGCATAACGTGATGCATCTGTGTTCAGCACAAACGGCAAGGAAAAGTCTGGTATCCGTAGGATAGGGTCCGACGATATAATCTTCACAAGGTCAGAGTAAGCTTTTTCACAGTCGCCATCCCATTGGAACGGTACCCCTTTCTGGGTCAAGCGTGTCAGACCTCTCGTTTTATTAGCATAGTCTTTAATGAAAGACCGAAAGTGTCAGGCCAGACCCAGAAAAAGACGCAATGAATGTATGTCATAAGGCTTTACCAATTTTGAGATTCTGTCAACGGATTCCTGCTTTGTGCTTTTAGTGGACCCGTCGAAGACTCTTCCGAGGAACACTACTTTTTCTTGGAAGAAGGCACTTTTCTTAAAGTTCACTTTAAAAAATCCAACACTCAGGGCTTGCAAAATTAAGGACAGGTGTTCCCGATGCTCCTCTTTGGTCTTCGAATAAACAATTATGTCATCGATGTAAACATTGCAGAATATGCCCAAATACGGCTTCAGGGTTTCGTTTATGATGTTTTGAAACCAGGCTGGGGAATTCTTCCACCCGAATGGAACCCTGTTGTATTCATATAAGTCAAACGGTGTAATAAACGCCGTGTACTTCTTTGTGTCTTCCTGCAATGGAATCTGCCAGAAGCCTTTGCAAATGTCTAATCGTGTAAAAAAACGGCAACCGCTGGTCTCGTCAATGATATCATCAATCCTAGGCATTGGGTATGGTATCAACTCAGTTTGCTCGTTGAGAGCTCTGTAATCTCTGCACAGACGAAAACTAGCATCTTCTTTCGGAGCAATAGTTATTGGCGATGCAAATGGCGACACCGAAGGTCTTATAATGCCAGCATCAAGCATCGCTTGTAACTCTGATTTCAACCATACCTTTTTTTCTCGAGACACATTATACGGACTTCTTCGAACAATTGCTTTGTCCGCGAGGTCTAAAGGAACCTCATGAAATGATATTGCTGGAAGGTAGTTTCCTAGTGCCACGCCCACTTGTTTTATTTTGATGTTTTTTTGGGTTTGACCAGCAAGGACGGTTATCAACGCTCGAGGCTGTCCGCGATGCAGCGTTAGAGAAGCTTCTCGATTGTAGTAGATCGTTTTGTTAAGATTTTGCGCCGCACGCGAATGTTCCAGCTTTATCGATAGATAACGCCGCCACCAGCGATATCGCTGGAAAGTTCGATAGCGCCTGTATAAAAGCCGACGAACTTGACCGCTTGTCAGTTGATCGACGGGGGACGCTATGTTCGACGCTATCAGTGTATTGCTGTAGTTTGGCTTTCAGTTTCTCGGCCACAAGTTCGACCAAATAAAGCGTTTTATCTCGGACGTGCTGACTGCTGCCTTCTTCGACGTCACGACCACGTGACACTATGCAGGAGAGCTCTGGGTACTTTGTTTGTATGTCTTCCTCACAGTCAATTTGTCTTAAGCGTCGAGGCGTCTCTATCTCATCAACCTTGTCGTCCCAGTAAATGTTCATCTTTAACTTCTTTATGTCAGGGCGAGATAGTAGGAACTCGTAAGTGACATCTGCCAGCACCAAAGCATCGGTTGTAATTCTGTGGCCTCCAAATTCGAGAACTACAGATGCCCACTCATTACGAGAACTCACAGTCTCATCATATCCCTGAACGCGCAGAGTCCTTCCAGCATGCAGGCTGCTGAGGTCCACGAGCCTCTTATTTATTATCGACACAGATGCTCCACTGTCGACGAGGGCTATCGTTTCCACGTCATTGACTTTAACAGGAGCGTGGAGCAAGCAAGTGGACACGACATATACTGTATCGTTCAAGTCTGTAATTTGGAACTCTCCATAGGCCTCTGGTTCTCTCAGCGCCAACAGTTGAGGTACCGACAGTGTGTCACTGTGACCATTGCTATCGTGGTATGAACTTTCCTTTAGACAAGGTCACGAGCTTGACACATGAACTAACTGCTCATGGGCATTCAGTTCATGCGGTGTGGTCAATTCGGCTGAGTTAGAAACTTGTTCTGTGTTACAGGGCGGTAGTTCTTGCGGCAATTGAGCTGTTGGCGACACGAATTCCAG
This sequence comes from Rhipicephalus sanguineus, assembly GCF_013339695.2. Taxonomy (NCBI): domain Eukaryota; kingdom Metazoa; phylum Arthropoda; class Arachnida; order Ixodida; family Ixodidae; genus Rhipicephalus; species Rhipicephalus sanguineus. The sequence goes on along the minus strand of NC_051178.1, from coordinate 77,160,613 downwards.
GCACTGCAGGAGATCTTCAAATGTCTTCGGGTCTCTTATTTGAACTTGGCTTCGGACATCGACGCATAGCCCTTGCATAATGAAAGCTACCGCTACCGGTGGTGTGAGCTTAGGCTCCGCTTCGTATAACAAGCGTCGTTTCTCAAGAACATATTCTAGCAACGAACCACACCGGTAGGTGAAGCGCATTGCCGCGTCCCAGCATTCCACAGTGTTGCGATGGAAAATTGACAAAAATATCATTTTCCAGCTTTCCCAGCACGCTGATGTTCAAGCAGAAGTTGCATGTCATACCACTTTTTAGCTATACCACCAAGATAGCGGCGCATATTCTCAATCTTCTGGTCGTCAGAGACCCACCCACTTTTTCCGCATGCATATTCGTAAAACGTAAGCCAGAAGTTGGAGCTTGCAGAGCTTTCCTCTAAAATATCTGGTTCCACTATGTTTCGTCGGTGGTGATGCAATCTCCTTACGTTTGCGAGAAATTCAGTCTGATGCGTCATCTGTCGTTGTTGTTGTTCGATGAGGTTCGTAAAAATGCTCACCTCCGCCGATGCTTCCTTTTCAACGGTGCGTCGGCGCGAAGGCTTCAAGACCCAGTCCTCGAGCTCTTCCACCTGCAGGGCCAGCCTGGCGGATCCCGTCTCTAGAAGTTCTTCGCGGCTGATTGAAGTTCATTGCAGCACCGACTCGACGAGGGTAGCGGTTGTCACATCGCGGGCAAGGTTCTTCGCTGGCTCACCTTCCACTTGGTAGCTGGAGAAGGTTATCCCACTTGGTGACGTCCGATCAACGAAGAATGTAACCCAAACGTTCGGTTGATGGCTGCGCCAAAATGTAGCGTTCCTTTAAGGTAATTTACTCAGACATTGAGCTAGAGAGAGACGGACGCCTTCCGCCATTTATTACTCTTGTTCTCGACCTCCCTTCTTCTTCTTCTCCGTGATGCTTCAGGCACAGACCGCTTCAATATATATATATATATATATATATATATATATATATATATATATATATATATACATATATATATATATATATTGTAAGGGAAGAGACACAGAGAAATAGACACAACGCCTGTTGACTAGGCCGGCTGTTCTATTCTGCTCACTTCGTCGTTCTCTTTCTTCGCCAAGCCGATCTCGCGCCCGTGCCCGAGCGCGCCGCTGTCTTCTTTACACTCGGCCACGCTGCGAAATTACATGGCGAGCTGCAGAAATGGTTTCGGGTGGACGACGTTGGCTGTGCAGCGCTGGTAGTCGCAGGCCCACAGCCCCTAGACGTTGAAGTGAAAACGTCTCTGGCGAGCAGTACTGGCTGTGCCTGGGTGGTCGCTCTTTTGCACGCCACGACGTGTCTTGCAGAATTGCCGAAGACTCCGGCGGTCGACTTTGGCTGCCTCGTTGTGGCCGCAGGTCTCGGCCACACTGCGATTCAGTTTGGGGATCTGCCGAAAGGGTATGTGGAGGGCGAGACTGGTTGCATCGCAGAAGTTGGCCTCAGCCACGAAGCGACATTTTGTGGGCAGGTGCCAGCCATACATCCGGCAGTCGACTCGGGCTGTGTCGCGGAGTAAGCGGCGGACGCGGCATGCTCCGAGGAGTCACAGTGGGTGGCGGAGCATCCGAGGAGTCACAGTGGGTGGCGTAGCTTCTCGACCCCCTTTTTCCGCTTCTTTGAGGACGTCGGTCGCATTCGCATCATTGTCAACTCCGGGAGGACGGTCACGACCTTCGTCGGCAAAACGAAGTTTCAGTGGCAGTGGCTTTGGGAAAACGGAGAAGTCCTTTTCCGCAGATACAACCTCCATGTTAGTATTAGGATGCTCATCGCTCATTTTCCTCTTCTTCATCATCGTCCGGCACTGCTGGCGGTGTCCGGGCGGCACACCTGGTGACCTGGCTGTGGAGTCCATCGCAGGCTTCTTACGGAAAGTTGTTGGTACATCAATGGGCAGTGGAATTCGCGAGTCGGCAGCTTCCTTAGTCTTGCCCGGGAGACCCTTCTCGCTGGGTGGAAGGTGATCGAGTGCGAACGACTGCTATCGAATCTGTGGAAGCGTCTCCGATGAGTCTGTGAGCGTTTTTATGGTTGACATAGGCTCTCCCAGTTCTGGTGGCGTGTCAGGCACGACAGGAGCTGGCATCTGCACGTGCACCTGCAGCAAAGGCGCAACTGGGGCCCCATTATCTAACTTAGTCGAATGAGGAGTGCCAACGCAGGCCGCTCTACGGTGGTGGTGAGCTTTATCTCTGAAGGAGGGCAGGTTGGTGGACGCCCGCGCGGCACCGTCGTGGTGGTGTGTCGCAGAGTTCCCATCCGCGGTAGAGTCTGGGTCGGCAGAGATAGGGTCGGAGGAATCGAAAAGTGGGCGAAATACATAAGTAAACCTGGCGCACCATTCAGTCCAGGATTGTTGTTTGACGCCTTCGTAGTTGTGCCATGCCTTGGCAGCATCGCGAAGGCGGTCGATGGCCACCAGCCATTTCCCATGATCCGGCCAGGCATGGCGGGCGGCGAGGTCGTTTACTGCTTTGATCCACAGAACGGCATTATCCTGGAATCCTCGGAACTCCGGTAGTTCCGATGCAACCGCTGATGGTAATGTGGACTGCAAGGATCTGGAGGCTCTGGCGGCGAAATGGTCTAGTTCCTGGGCAAGCAAGGATGTCGCCCGCATGACGTCCGTGGGAAGGTTGAGCGAGGAGCCCGAGGAGCCAGGGGCGATGGCGGTGGAGAATACGGGGCCCCCGGTACTCACGGCGGTGGTTGAGAACCCACAGTTTGAAGGCGCCAAGCTGTGAAGCTGTTCGGATAAGCGCGTGGCTGCGCAGATGATCCTCGTAGCATCGTCGGGTGAGCCGCCTGGAGAACCATTGGCTGCGGCCGCAGAATATATTTTCGTCGCAGCAATCAGCATCGCGATGTCCTCAATCAGGGAAGCGTGGTCAACACGATGAATGGCATCACCGGTAGAATACCTTCGAGTCGCCGAGGAGGCCTGGACGCCTTCCCCGGACGGTGCTTGTAGCGCCGGCAGGTAAGCGGGTGTCGAGGAGGCTTGGATGCCGTCCCCGCCGAACTGTGCTTCCTGCGGCGGCAGGCTTGCGGTTTGCATGCCCAAGGAAGCGTGGACGGCGTTCCTTGACTGGCGGCTCCGCAAAGCCGGACAGACGAGCACAGGCGGTTTCTGCCTTAAGGCTCCATGTTTGACGGCTGCGCCATTGTAAGGGAAGAGACACAGAGAAATAGACACAACGCCTGTTGACTAGGCCGGCTGTTCTATTCTGCTCGCTTCGTCGTTCTCTTTCTTCGCCAAGCCGATCACGCGCCCGTGCCCGAGCGCGCCGCTGTCTTCTTTACAATATATATATATATTTGACTTATCTATTTTATTTATTTATGTACGGTGTATTACGTCAAACAATCCAAGAATATGCTACCCAGCGAGTGTGGTCGTCGCCCTTTAAGGCTGGAGGACGCGGCAGCGTTGAGGTAAGGCAATACTCGTGATACTTGTGGAGAAGTAAGACATACTACAACTTCTGGAGAGCTATTCTCGATGCGTTCATCCAAAGGAGATATCACAGTCCATTTCGGCAGAGCGCATTCAGTTACTCGAAAAAGCGGTGAGCCGTGATATCACCTCGCTATTGTCCACGTCGCCGCACCGAACGCGCCAGCACATTCTTAGCGCAAGAAGAGAGTGGACTAAATGCACAGAAACAGGAACCTCTTAAGTCTGAATTTGAACATGAATGTGTCCCAGATGTTTGTGAACAATGCAGGGAATCCGTAGCGAGCTTACAGCTGCGTTAGACGGGCGGCCGCATTAAATCTAAATCGATGGCTAACACGATCAAAAGATATGTGCACCGAAAATCGGATCTCTGAGGGCTGCGCTCGTTGTATTGAAGCGCATGCCATCCCTATCATTTGTTTCGAGAGTGTTTGAAAGCTTCGTGATGTCATAATGGCCCTGCATAACAAGAGCCGGAAACAGGGGGCTTCTCGCCGAGCTCCCGCCATTCAGTGCCGGCTGAAATGGACAGTCCATTACATAGACACATCGAGAAGAGCTCCTCCGGCGAAGGGCTGTATTTTATTTCCAGATTCCCCTTTAGCATTAAAAGAAAAGACTAACGGCAGCGCGCCGCAATTATGGTGCGGCGGCGGCGCGATCTCTCTTGGGACTTCGGTGGCGGCGCGAGCGGTGTGACCAAAAACAGGCGGCGGCGGCGGCGCGGCGCGGCGGTGCGGCGCGGTGGCGTACAGGTCCAGCGGCGAGTGGTGTAAGCTACCCAATATCGTGGCGTCGACAAATCACAAAGATTTCGTGAGTTTGCTAAAACGGCATATTTTTGACAGCACGTACCGTCTATTCTGACTTGCAGAACCTACGCTGCTTAGTGTAGGTTCGTGTAGTGTAGGCGCCCTGAAGTGAGGAGTCTGAAGTAACCTGTTCGTTTACTGACACATATGTTTATTCACTGCAGAATGCAATAATCTCGATGCTATTGAATATTTACCGTGGGATGTTCGTGAAGTTTACCCGTATAAGTCAGCTAAGAGAATCGAATCACTAGGCACAATGAAGAAAAATATTGCAAATGTGGAATACAAAAAAAAATCCGGCAGATCCCACACAGTGTTGGAATCAATTTCATGCGAAACAGGCAGCGAGTATCAGCCTATGCGCGAATATTTGTTGCTTTGAGCCAATCGCTATGAGGTGGATCGACGTATTTGTGTAACCTAAGCAGTTTGCGCAGATGTCGCAGCTTAAATCGAAACGCCGATTACGCTGGCGGGTAGCCCATGGTCCGATGTAACGTCGGCGCTCACGTGACAACGGAGACGCCAGTTTTATAGAAACGAAATGCGTGCTGCATTGGGATGATGAGCGTACCATCAGCAGCCGTCGTCGACATATTCCACCGGGGATCGATCAACGCTTCACTATAGCTTGTAGTGTCATAGGTGCACATATGTAATGTTTATAACAGTGTTATCAAAACAGATAGCCAGCACTGTAACGACAACTGTCGTTCCTTGTGTAGGAAGACTGTATAGGGTTTTTTTGCACAGTATGAAGCACTGGTGTGCCTCTACAAGTCATGCGTTGTATTCAGGCTCGAGCCGTGATATTCATTATTTGTGTCGATCGGAATATTTCATCCATCGACAGCGTTGCCGACGCTGGCACCGCATATTTCAGCGACACGGGTTTTCGCGTTAAGATTTCCAGTGTCTGGGTAGATATAGACTGTGAATAACCTGTGGCGTTACCTACATACCACGGGCCACGTATACTGCTATGTGCCACGTGTGACTTGTTGAAAGGATTTCATGATCTATGCGACAGGGAAATCACGTTATTCATGTGACGACCCACGAGTCATATTACTCTACAGTCACGTCGTCCTATGTCAATTTTGGTGTATACGTAGTTAAGGACACGGCCGCGACAGCACGAAAACGTAGGCGGATAGATAGATAGATAGATAGATAGATAGATAGATAGATAGATAGATAGATAGATAGATAGATAGATAGATAGATAGATAGATAGATAGATAGATAGATAGATAGATAGATAGATAGATAGATAGATAGATAGATAGATAGATAGATAGATAGAAACGATCGTAGTTCTTTTGGCTCGCTAATAAATGCTTCGCATTTAAAACTAGATTTCTGAATCGTACTTTTAGAGCATAGAATTTCAAGGTGTCTTTATAAACAGCCAGATGCTGCATGCCCCTTTTACAAATACCCCATGCTTTTCTATTGTTCTCTGCTGCAGGCGTAGGTAGCCGAATGTATTACATATTTCCCATAAAAAGGGGTCGTGAAGGTAATAAACCGAACTGAACTGAAGAAGAAGTTCATTCAGAAAGGGACGAGAGTGGTGCTGTTGTTGGAGAAACTGTGGTTAGATCCCTAACTAGTGTCCTTTGCATCTAGGTGCAGAAAGATTGTTACCTTTGGAACAGCCGGAAAAAGTTGTTCAAAGAAATAAAATGCTTCATAAATTCCATACAGCCTTCTTTGAATGCAGTCCGAATACAGCAGTTTACACAGGTGTCTAGTTTGCCTTTGCTTTTCCTTTTCTCCTAATTGTAGGTCAAACCTGGTTCTTCAATATTTAGGAACAAGCTTCCTGAATTTTCGTTTCGCGCTCTATTTCGTGAGTGTTATTGTGAGTGCTTCTATTTAAATTTCCTTCATTTCATTTAAATTACTTACCCTAAGGGCCCGAGAAGGGGCATTACATAGGTGGGGAGATGACAACAGTACATTCGTGAAGCCAATAGAAGTTAACAAGTAAGGAAAAAAATGGAAACAAAATGGAAACAGAATGTAATAAAAAATGAAAACACAATGTGATAATTCAAAGTAAGGTACAGTAGTATAGGTGTGATTAATAAGTGCATGGAATAGTACAAAGGTAGCAGGAAAAAAGAAGAAATGAATGCATAGAATGACCGAAAATTCAGAATGAGACAGAATTCAGCTAGATGGGTGGGTAGGACTGCGCACTAAGGCGAGATAGTCAATCAAATTGGAAGGAAGGTAATTCTTCAATGTTTCCAATGGTACGCGGAAGGGCGTTCCACTCGGAACGCTCTTCGGCATATACAAACATGGTACTATGCTAACTATACCAACATTGAAAATGATCTATGCGAAAAGCCGATGAACTGAATGGAAAACAATATGATGAGAAACCCGACATTACTACGGAAGAACCGCTACCAGCCTGTATTCCCGCTTTCATAAACATGCAGTCAAATGAAAACTGGAACGAGGCTGCGAGGAAAAGCTAGTCCAACCTAGCTAGTTTGTTTTTTCATTTGTTGCCTGCAAAAATAACCTTGCCCCAACAGGAACCGAGCCTGTTTAGGTCGGCGACAGTATTTGTACAAATGTTATTTTCGTAGTTTCCTTGATTCAAACTTTTGCCAGTGAAACATCATGAGGGATAAAAAAGTAAAATATATAAATTAAAATGATATAGCATTTGATAGTGTCTCAGATACCGCAGATGTCACGCACATGCCCTTATTTTGGAAGGGCAGGTTCTTTTCATGAGTTTATATTTTATAGGATCGCACTGATTTGGGTTGGTTGCGAATATTCACGTCTTGATTTCTATTTATTTAGCTTTAATGGAATAATGCCCGCTCTATAAACGTGCTTGTTATTTGCCAACGCGCGTGAATGCAGAAAAAGAAGAAAAGCTTCATCACAATGATAGAGATTAGGAATGTAAGAAAGGCAGGGAGGTTAACCAGGGCTGAGCCTTGTAGGTTACCCTGCATTGGGACAACACAAGACCAGTGTTGTCCTTCTAGTTCGAAACAAAGGACAATACAGCGCTTGTATTATTTTGTATCGTGTTCGTCCTTTCAACTGGTGTGCGCTGCAACGGGCTGTAATGATCAACCAACTATCCCAGCAGTGAACTTTAATAACTAGGATAGATTGATAATCCCTGCCACGGGGTTCTAGTGGTTATGGCGCTCGACTGCTGACCCGAGGGCTGCGGGATCGAATGCCGGCCGCGGCGGCTGCATTTGCGGTGGAGGCGAAAATGTTTGAGGCCCGTGTACTTAGATTGAGGTGCACGTTAAAGAACCCCAGGTGGTCGAAATTTCCAGAGCCCTCCACTATGGCGTCTCTCATAATCAGATGATGGTTTTGGGACGTTAAATCTCAGACATTAATTATAATATTATTATTAGATTGATAAGTTTCCCTGAAACGCCACCTGCTTCAGAACTTTCGACAATTTGGTTAATGTCCCTAGCGAAACAGGTGCTCCTAGGCCTCTTTAATTAAAATCGCTATCGCACATTGTTAGCGGAGCGCTTTAGAAATATTATGGAAGCGAAATATTGAGGTAAATGTTCGATTCAATTAGTACTTCTCAGAACTGCAACCTTCACACGTGAAGGTTATATATATATATATATATATATATAATAGTTTCCCAGACGTGGCGCTCGCACACCGCAGATTTTGCTGACAAAATTTGTGCCTTTTTCCTGTGCCACATGGAGTTTTCAGGCGAAACAGCTTTGCTCGAAAAACATGTTGACGATCGTGGCGCCCCCTCGAAGTTCGCTTGAATTTGTTAAACTGTGCCTAAAAGAAAAATACGCATAAAATCTATTTCGGTGTGGTGACCTTTGAGACAGCGCTTATGGTATTGCAGAGGTTCTGTTCAGGTGTCCGCCTTATTATTTCCGAAATGTTTGTGTTTCACAACCAGCTACGCATTTTCAAAAACTACAAAAACATTCAAAGTTCATGACTTTTTCTCGAGCTTTCCCGAACTCTCCCTAACAAATCCTAATAATAGTATGATTTTCAGGAAAGTGTATTTTAGTACCAAAATATTTGGGGGTGAAATTAGACTTGAAATATTCCCCAAAAAATTGTGAAATTAGAGAAAATATGCGATATGACCCATGTTTGACCGTATTTTTCATACAGATGCGGTTCAAGTAGAAATCCTCGTCATAAGGCGTTTGATAGAAGACTTCATCGCAGTGTAATGAAGAAAGTCCAATCAAATCATCATTTGTTTTAATGAGGAAAATAATTTTTGAATTTGGCCCTCCGAACGCGCCCTGCATTTCATTTTGTTGCCACTTCGCCGCAAAGTATGTGGTCGCCCTTGCAGCTGACACTCGTCACAGGCGGCGGCAAGATCCGAGATGTATGTCAGTGGCTCGTAAGGGCTCGAAAATTTTGCCGCGTTGATGTCAGGGCTACGAGTAATGAATTCGCGCTACAATGTGAGCTTGCTTGGCGGGCCCAATGGGATGTATGGTCACACCCGAGAGGTGCTTATGGCGTCGTTGGTAAGTTGTGCTACGGGGCCGTCTGCACAACTAGCATACACATAGTGAAAGAAATAATGCATATTTTATACACTTTTTTCCGTGTGTACGCATAAATATATATATATATATATATATATATATATATATATATATATATATATATATATATATATATATGCGTGTCTCTGTGTTCCTTCAATGCAAACTGTGCATAAGCGCCGCTTAGCCTTGTATCTCCTCTGGTTCGTCATATTGTTCGGCGCCGTGAAGCACGAATTACGTGCGTTCCTAGTATACCGCCCTTCTGGAGTATGGTGTTGCAGTTGGTGTGGATGGAAGCAATGCTCTTTCCAGGCACACCAACTGGCATACTTAACACGTCGTCCAGCGTGCCAGTGAACTGCTCAGACCGTTAATGAATAGTACGTAGTCACTTTCCGGTGACTGAAGCTGCATCTCACGAGGAGCGCCTGATTCACCTCTGAGAGAAAAACACGACCCCTATTATTCTGTACTGGGGAGCACCTCGGCGACAGACAAACTTGCAAAGGTTAAAAAAAGTGAGTGCGCCGGTTGTTGCTGCCGGAAGACTTGTAATTTCGGCGTGGCGTACCACGTGATTGACGCGAACAGTAATTCACCTCTTTACAGAAAGTTACAAGACTGTAGGATTGGGCGTGTTGGTGCAACATGATTATGAGTGCAAAACAGCGCAGCCGACAGTAGGGAACAGAAGAGAGTCAGCGCTCTGTGTCCTCTTCTGTCCTCTCCTGTCGGCTGCGCTATTTTGCACTCGAAATTTACAGAAAGCCTGCATGGATGCGAAGCGTATAGATCAGTACCGATTTAGTCTCACAGTCCAGCCGGGTGAAGTAACAGCTGTAACGCTCCAGTGAGGCCCTGTGGAGGCGTCTTTCTTTGTTAACGAGGGGTGCGAAACTTCGCGTAATCTTCAGCCAACAAAGCTGCCCTCTTCGCACTAATACCGATGATGCACGCGTGTATCTAATCGGGACGCCGGTATGAGCGCCTTGGGCATCGACATGGAAATACGCAAAGGTGACGGAGGGCATGTGATGCGGAATAGAGCTACGAGCTATTTTCTGACAAGGTGGGGGGTTTGGTTGGTTGCCTGTGAAATGCGAAGTGGGTCAGCTGCTCAGAATCGGTCATTAGAAGTCCGCATTAGTGGATTTCGAAGTTGGCAAGCAGTGTTTCTCGCACAGCAATACCGAGGAATGACCGAGATGGCACTCGACTACCTCTTGGAGGCGCGCACGAGAGCATTCACGTGGCTGCGTACGACCTGGCAGGTAGCCGCAGCGGAAGACTCACTTCATCTTAGTTACTGGCAATTATTTGCCACTTCGACACACAGCTTCATCATTAAAACCATTGGCTTCGTTTTCAAACGATCGTTTCACTGGTATCCATCATGAAATAGTGCACTAACACGAATCAGAAGGCCCGCTGGTTGGCAACTGTATATCTACGGTGATATAGAGGTACGGCGTTTCAAACACGACTAATCATTTGTTATTGGCATGCCATTTGGTTTGATATGCATCATGACGTGGTGCTACACAGGTTGGCGGCAGAAATGTCTGATTACTGACTTACTGCCACTATTGATTCGGCAATGTCGCCTTGTGACCATGACGATTCATCGAACCACGCAAAGACATTTCGTTTGGTATGCATGGTGGTTGTATTCAGAAACATCAATCACTCTAACTTAAGAGCGAAAAATAGTTATCACTAGTGGCACTAGAATTTTGTAATAATGACCACTGTTTCATGAGGTATTAGGTGTGCATCATGAGAGCAATCACTTTGTGAAAGACATCATTAAACGGGCGTCGGAATGGTGTCGGGTATCACTAGTGATTAGGCAGCGTGGTTAGCAATTTCCTCGCAACAACACATGCCATTTTTTGTACATGGAGGTTGTCTAACCGTACGACATAACTTACATCAGAATTACCAACATGAAAACAGAGAACTGATGATTTAGTGTGCGGATGGTCAAGGCAAGCCCAAGGATTGGGTAAGCATGTGCTAATAAATGAGAGAACAACATTTACTTCCTGAAATAACAAGTGAAAGCGATGTTCAATCTTGGAGCTCCTTCGGCCAGGCGCCGCCGTGTTTCAAGTGATATTGACTGTGACTATACGTCATGGTTCACATGACATGGTCTTTGTGATTTTGTGGCCCGTTCGTTAACTTGATCCGTACTAAAATTGAAATGGCATGCCATGACACTATATGACGAGTATAAGGACAGGTCGTAACATCACAATATTGTCATGGATGTTCTATACCTCATGATTAACATGATACGGTGCCTTGCTGTCCATGCCGTTTCACATACTTGGTGTAAACTGATTTGGCTTGATAAGACATGAGTGTATATAACGAGCAAAAACGACAGGTCGTACTATGGAAATCATGTGGAGCATGTCGTGTATGTCACGATTTACATCAGACAATTTTGGTGCTCTCGCGGCCGTTTTATCTACTTGTTATATAGCGAAATTTGCGTGGCATGAGCTTTACAAAGACACATGACTGGACACGTGGAATATATATACCAAACTATATGTCTCATTAGCTAGGTGTATGAATGAATATACATACATGCATGCATGCATACCACATATACGATAAGGGACAGCGTGTCAGGGAACGAATGCCCTGATTTCTCAAACAGCCGAAGAGCGCGTGGTATGGAGCGCTTCGCTAATTAATTGGCACTTCAACATGTGCCATGGTACGTAGAATATGTTGGATTTTTTACATGTTCTCCATAGCAACAGCACCAGTTTATTTTCCAGGATGCTCATCTAATCTGCTCTTTCAGCTGCGCTCCCACGCGAGAGCTTTATCAGTCTTCGCGGTATTTATTGCACTGCGTTGAATTGTAAAAAGCATGGAGCATCAACTTACTCTTCAGCGCCCAGTCTGATCCATAGCTCAAGTGTTGTAGGTATAAAAGAAAGTCGTCTCGGCACGTCAAGCTTAGTTCGATCTCTGGAGCTTCCATGAGGTGTTTCTGGAGAGTGTCGAGCGTATGCTCCGTTTTCGAGAAAGCCAAAGTCGACATTGTAGCTTCAGTTAGTACGTACAGTGCTAGCACGACTACATTTAACTGAGCTAGGTGAAATGCAGAAGATGCCAATTTTGCGGAAGCCATGGTTATTCTGCGGTGTCATGGATAGCAATAAGTACGAGGCGAATGTGCGGCTCAAGGTGTGCACCCCTTTTCATAGGAACATGCGGGCCGTCGATAACAGAACTGCGGCTCACTTCAGAGAAGTGCACATATGGTGCTTACGCGGTAGATGTAGGTCGAGGAAATGTAGGGGCTTCTTTGCGAGATTTATGCGCCGTAGAACATCGTTGCGTTGATAAACATTTTTGTTCTTGTCTGTGTGTGGAGTTCAAGACCACAAGACAATATAACAATCAGAATTGAAGCAGCGATTCATTGGCGTTTCAGCACGTCTGCATTCAACTCTGAGAAAAATTGTAAAGTCCCAAGCAAACTTGGCCGACCATCGCTTTTTGGCCAATGTCACCCCTTGCTTGGCTACACATGCGGTGCCGACCTAACTGCCCGTGAAAGCATGGCCAGTAGACGGGCCGACCGATGCTGCTGACCACAGCGGCACATATGGCTCACTGCACCGGCACTAGCTTGGCCGCCGACCATGGCACGAGGTAGCAGGCCGGTGTAGCACCGAGCGCGCCGTTATTGGTCGGCCGGAGAGGTCGTGTGTACGTCGGGCCAGCCTTAGTGGCCAAGCGCGCTTGCGGACTACCGTTTCTTTCTGTTTTTTTGTTTTCTTTTCGCTTCGCGGCCGCCATAGTTTCGCCTCTTCGCCTTCTCTGCAGCGCGCAATGACGCGGGCATGCGATCACGTTGTTGCAAAAGTAAGGTATCTCTGGTTTGAACTTTGCAACATGGGTCACATGGAGTCAGGTGTGAGAATCATTGGTTCCTTAAACAAATGCTAAACGCATAGTGAGCCCAAAAGTTTAGTAATGTTTTTTTTAGCCGCGAATATTTTTCAGCACGATTTCAAACAAAGAATAACGGGACGAAACGTTCAGTTTGGGGGGCCAGCGCCGCCCGGAAAGTACGCCTATTCTTCCGTATTGGCCTATGACCTAGTACTGGCAACGTGGTAATGAAGTTCCCGCGCATAGAAGACAGAGCACGTCCTCCATTGCTCAGAAGATGTATACTTCATATACCAAATGAATGTGTAGTGCACAAGTATATTCCATGGCACTATGCCATGCTTTTCGTGCGCCAAGAGCACAGCAGGAAACATATTTGCGTTATCCTAATATTCTGACAAACTCCCCAAACGGTCAGAAACGTATGGTGACCCTGGACATCCAAGGCACAGTAACCATCTCAGACGGGGGCTGCAAAACAACGCCAAACAATTAGTTTCACCCCCAGCGCCAATCATGTTGGACTCGCTACCAACGAGACAAGGAGCAGCAGCCGCTTCCCTCCACATTGCGGTAGAAGCGCTAAAGGAGACGCGCCGGTTCTCAAGGAAATATTACATCGAGTATCGCCCGTAACGTGATCCCCTCTTCAGGGCGCGCGTTCATTGTAACGTGGGAAAGTTATAGCAGCGCAGGCGCACAAATATAGTCAGCAAATAACCTGCGTCTTAGAGGCCATGTGTTGGGCCGACTTTGCGAATAACAGAAGTGTCAAGGAGTGATTCGAATGCCAATTATGTCTGCGTGGTGTATTTTCATCCTCTGTGCATGCACAGCCTGCGCTGTTTTTTTTTTTTTCCTGAACGTCATCTGTATCACACTCCTCCATTCACCATTCATTATAAGGAAACATCAAATACATTGTGAAAATCTTCTGCTCTGGCTATACGCATCCTTTTTGTGTTGTGCTCGTATAGAGGGCTCAAACATTTTCACAATGAATTCTAGTTCTCCTTTCCGTTTTACGGCGAACCGTCGTATATTTTTACTCTGTGTATATAATACTTCCAAATCCATTGTGCATATGCTTGATGGCAAAAGATTGTTAGCGGAGAAAATGTATAGTAGCCACTTTTAAAGTTTCGCGTCTTTTCACTTGACTAGGAGAAAGTGAGTGTCTGCTGTTGTTCTGTTTTCCCTGGAGGGAACACTGAAGTCCCTGGATATTTTTGGGAAAGTACCGTCTTTCTTTTAACCGAGCCGCCAGGCCGAGCACCCTCCTCTCCCGCCTTCCATCTCCCCGCTTCACGGGCCGTCGCCCGGCAAACGCGCGCGAACCTCTTTTTTTTTTTCTTACGTTTTCATTTTTCGCCGAACCCGACATCGCGGTCACCAACGTTGCGCGCGTTATCATCGTGACATAGCATTCTTGATATGAAAGTGGCGCTGGCCGGGTTATAGGGCCGGCGCCCGCACGGTGGCCGTTTGGGAAAGGATATAGATATGGTTTGGACACTTGGGAGATGAGGGTTGGACACTTTGGAGAGGATATGGAGGAGAGTGTCGCTACTTTCTATTATTAAGGGACTTTAGGGAACACTGCGTTTTCCCGCCATCTCGCGGCCAGCACGGGAAAGAAATTCGATACCCGCTTCTCGTCGCGAGCGCGCCGCGCATTCACCGCTGTGTGAACTTAAGAGGGCGAGTGTCTTCGTCGAACTGCGCCGACCCACACGCACCGAAAGATTTCGGCGGGTGAGAAAGGGAAACGAGACAAGGGATAAGCGGATCGAGCGCACCCCTCCACCTTCTCGCCCGTCGAGATCTTCGCGTCATATCACAGGAACCTTGATATGACGCGTAATTGCGCAAGTAGCACAAGGAAAAAAACAGTTGTGCAACATAAATGTATAGCTTTTTCGCTTTTATTTATTTGTTTCTTGCACGTGTAAAGATATTTTCTTAGACAATCAGTTGAAAATTCGTGAAAGAACATCGCGCCACCGAGCGACACAACTGAGCGACACCTACGATATGACGTCATCGCCAGATCAGCCATGGCACTTATCGAAGAGGGGCCGTTCTCATGCCTGTTTCGGTGGCATCTGTTTTTCCTTATTCACTCCGAAAAGTCGTGGTATTGAGCGATATTTTGTGTGACAGCGGTGCTTTTCAGCACGGCAATACGGTGTGGACTGCTGCAGATGTCGACAGCAAGGTGAGAACCCTCACTTTCGTGTCCCTCGATGTACTGCGTAGTAAGGTTGTTACCCACGCTAGTGCCCAGTTAGGCTTAGGGTACGTTGGATGTTGTAACTGCGCCATAGCGAGGAATCGGGCGCTTCGACGTAAACTTATGAAAGGTTCGTGACGATTTTCATATCCCCAGGTGCGCATTTCTTTGGCACTCGCGTTATCAGGTGACGATGGTTCGGTGTAAACTAATCAACTAGCGTGTTGAAAACGCAAGGAGCGTTTAAAGCGATCAAGCGATAACGCGCGTCGCTCACGTTTTTTAAAACGCCTGGTGCAAGATAACTTGCAGAAGTGCGAAAATAGGTACCGCGTACCTCGAAAATTATCGCTTCGGCACGATGGGAAAAGGTTTCTCCCCGCGCATTTATTTCGAGCTTTTGTAAACGTTTTCATCTGACATAACGTGCCGGTTGGGGCAGTATATTACATACGTGGCATTTTATCGCGGATACCAGATATGCGTACTCGTGGGTTTGAAGGCGCATAGAATAAGGTAGTGTAATGTAACGCTTTATATCATGAGAGCATAGAGCACTCCTCACAATGCGATGTTGCGAGGTTCGTAAAAGAAAATTGCGATTGTTTCTAATTCCACGCGTTAAACGGTTGTGCCCTTTCGCGTCTCCTCGTAGTTTTCCCATTTCGATTTTTTGTTCGGCTGACGCAGACCAGTGGAGCTTCTCGAGGCAACAAACGCATTGTACTTTGGTGCGGCTACAACGCGAGAGGGCAGGTTGCATTGAATAAACATTGGCTTTGTGTTTTTTTTTTCGCTATTTTTTTTACCGTGGCAAATAAACATCACAAGGCGTCTTCCGTCTATTTTCCGGAATTGCGCGTAACTTAGAGGGCAGCTTCAATGACGGCTCGTGACTAATTCTTGCAGCCCCGTGTATTCTCTTGATAAAAAAAATTCTCACATTGGCCATTCAGAAATGTAACCCAGAGACCGGCTGTAGCGATAAGAAAAAACAAGACAAAAAATAATGACGGACGTAGCAAACCTGCGCGTGCAAGGAACCAAAACCGAAACTTGCGAACTATTATAAGCTCATAAGCAACGACTTGGCGTCTCAATGCATTTCACGAGAGGGGTAGTTCTCTCTCAATTCCCTTGCTCTCTATTCGGCCGCATGACTGATAGGCAATGTCCATTCTACGCAGTTTCCCTTCCTCTATGGGCGCGCTTGTTCTTCACTGACGCTTTCTGGTGAGAGACTCTCCTCTCCAGCCGCCCATGCTAACGGCTCGCATAGCACTCTTTGGTCGCATCGTCTACTCCGTGGTTTTTCGGCGGCGGCGTCCGCCCCTTTGGCGCCCCACTCGATAGCTTGAAATTGAAAACAGCAGTCAATACCAATTGGAATGAAATAAAATAAAAATTTTGTAATCTCTGATCGGCAGCAAAACTAATTCCTATGTACAGTCAACCACAAAAGTTTACGGACCACGCGAGCGCCTGGCCAAGAGCCTCTTCGCGACATTTCCGCTACGTCAGCGGTGATCGACAGCAGCGCAGTGCCCGAGACGCATCCCTCCCTTAATCGATGGCCTGTCTGTTTTCTGACGGGGTAGAAATATTTTTCGCCTTTCACTTTTTCACGAGACGCGCTCTTTGGCAGCCGCAGTCTATCCGCATAACTGTTATCAGTCGCAATCTTTCTCACAAAGTGATACCGACCCAACGGCACGACGTTCGAGGCACGCCGTGATATCTTTGATCCTGCTATCAAAGAAGTGTGACGGTCATACTGCAGATAAGCGCTTTGCGTGAAAACTGCGAACTAACAACGCGCTGCGCGGCATTAGAAGATTGAAAGGCCAGTGAATAACAATAAGACCCATATCCGGCCCAGCGTTGTGGTCGACGGTAGATGGCGCACCGCTAGGTGGCGCGGACGGGCAGTTTGGCACGCGCTCGCGTGGTCCGTAAACTTTTGTGTTTGACTGTACATGTAATTCACATTTGACACGGCCGGCTTACAGTCTCGTGCACCGGAACATTAAAATTTGAGTAAATTAAGCTACGCTGAGGTCGAAGGAGCGTAAGGTAAAATAGCTTACGAATATCGTTAATAAAATTACGCAACTTGCGGCGTAGGTGCCCTAATTGCCTGGACAACTTACGCATATATGCATGCAGTGTGTGTTCGTCACGTCAGAGTGACGCTTAGATTATTAACAACTAGATATCTGTGTCGAGGATCTTGCAAAATAGCAGTGTTATTTATATGTTTAAAGCGCTTTGGTATGCTTGCTTCTTAGTATGCTTGTGCAGCAGTAATTTTCTGGAAACTGTTTGTATTCTTATCGTAACTATGGGTTCACAATTTGTTGCATTACATGGATTATTGTTGCCGTGTCCGTTCTGAGCAGCTTCCCGGAAGCATCCCTGTCCACTGTAGGAAAAGTCGTGAAAAGGTGGCTCATTGGCGCGAGTGATGTAGACGGCGGTTGTAACAGGAGGCGACAGAAACGGAAGACGACATCAGTTTAGAGTCACCTTGGCACCACGCAATGCACCTCGACCGAAGGACATTTGTTTTGACTAATGTTAAAAAAATTAATTGTGATCTCTAAAATTATACTTGTATCCGTCTGATTTTTTATTGATCGAAGCGCTTGCTTGGGTAGGTGCCAATGTTTGATACAGCGTCAGGAGCAGTTTTATTTGCCAATTTTAGGGCCACGATGTGTACACTCAAGTACAATTGGGCTTAGTTGTCTTTAACAGTGGAAACAAGCATATTTGTGCGAAATTATCTCGTTATCATTACTTATCCTTTGAAGCATTATTTCAGCGCAAACGTTTTCAATTCATCTCGTTTGCCTCAAGCGTTGCGTAAAATTGCAAAAGTGAAATTAATATTGCTTATACCACCCCCCCCCCCAAAAAAAAAAACTGACCCCCTCCGCGGTCGAAATAATATATACTTGCACGAAATAAATGCAGAATGTATGGCGCTGAATAACGGCAAATGAGCGTTGCCTGGCCGTGCTTTTGTCATAGTTGACAAGTGCTCAGGACGCGTGCGGCCCGAGGTAGGCACTGCCATGTCTACGACATCGGCCGGACGCCGTTGGCCGACCAGCTGCCGATGGTCGGCAAACAGCCCGGCCATTTGCAAACAACGACATCGGCTCTACCGAACTTGCCGACGTCGGGCCGGTCATATTTTGAACGGCCACGGACATCGGGCCTACCATTTGCCGAGCCCGTTTTGTCCATTAGGGTGTTCATATGTTTTTATACCCGTTTTACAGCTTTTTTCATCTATCTAACTTGTTTTAACCGGAACTTCCGGATTTAGACTAGGTCATTTTCTATGCTTACAATCCAAACACTAGGTTCGGTATATCATAGGCTTCTTGGTATCTGTGTCATATTTCCGCCGCTTTCTCAGACGTTGCTCGAACGAGTATTCCCCTGACAGTCTTATTGCAGAAAAGGTGATAAGAGGGTTGGATTTGGGACCGACATAAACGGCCGTATTTTTTGGGAATGTGCCACACGTGACGGGGATAAAATGTTTTATGACGTACGAGGCAGACAGGCCATGTTATTCATATCGTGATATGCCAGTCATGTTTGCCATACAATAGTGTCCTCTAATGACAATTTGGTATATACCAAGTTAGGCACATGACCGCGAGAGTACCCATAATAGAGACAGACAGACAGACAGACAGAGAGACAGATAGATAGATAGATAGATAGATAGATAGATAGATAGATAGATAGATAGATAGATAGATAGATAGATAGATAGATAGATAGATAGATAGATAGATAGATAGATAGATAGATAGATAGATAGATAGATAGATCTATGCGATGCTACGATGTAGAAGACAGCCTGCCTTTACGTGTTCGGCCCTAAGGACCAAGCTCACCTTTGTGGCTGGAATGCCGTGCCGTGGTACGTTCGGTTGCACGTCCTCCAAACGCTCCACGAGGCTTGTACTACCGCTCGCTTGGGGTATACCAAAATCTCAGCGAGTGTCTCAGGACATTTCTGGTGGCGCCACTTGCACGACAGAGTCTTAACAAATTCGTGACCGCGCGCATTCCCATCGACAGTATGTTATCTATGATTCCAAGTTCAAATTTTGGCTCTCTTTCAGCGCTTCTCGACAGCTAACGCCATCAAAAGGGTAAAAGAGGAACTATTTTACCAGTTTCGCGTATGAGTGTATTTTTCCCGCCTCGGGAGGATTTTTAAAGCTCCTTCGCAGTCGGGGAGGTGAGCGCTTTTGTTTTCCATCATGCTGTCGACTTCGGTCGCGGCTGCTCCACGGGAACGGCTAATTTCGACGGATTCCGATGAATCTGAGTGTGATTCTCAGGATGATGATGGTAGCATCACAGACACGGAACACGACTTCGGTTCTTGAGACTTAAGTGCGGACGGCGAAACTGCGTCAAAATGCCCCGGAACATTATCACGTATGCATTGCTAAAGATCGCTCCCCCTCGGGACTTGTGTCACTGTCACGACTTAGTGAAAACGTATCCGGCGTGTTCTAAAGGTTCTTAGCTATTATCTGCAGGGCGTAAACTTCGTTTTGGTGGGGCCACTTGGCGCCGTCTGCAAAAAGAGTGAAGTTTTCTCAGCGAAGACGGTTCGGGAGCGTATTTTGTTCTAGTGCTCCGGAGTGCCACGCGGCGAATTCATCGTGTTGTTTTTCACCGCCCAAGTAATCAGAGAGATATGCAATCACAGAAATTAGTATGCTGGATGCATATATTCGAAAAGGAAACGTACAGTGAGGGAGATGAATTCCGTCCTACCTCTAACTAAGATAGATTTACCAGCGCAAAAAAAGACAGGACATTTAGGAAGCACACACACGCATAGCGCTGCACTCACAACTGATTTATTACTTCGAACGCAGGGCCTTCTTGTAGGCACGGGTCGAAGCAACAGAAAGATAGCATCAAGAAAAGTAGCTATAGGAACCACGTGACACTGCTTGCCGAAAAGACAATCTACCGACGGTAACGGCGCAGTGGAAAATTCGTACGCCACAAAGTACGCCCCCGATATGAAAGAAGTGATAGTATAATTGATCTTAAAATGTACCGGAAAACACGTTAAAGCCAGAGAAGCTGAGGCAGCCACACAAGAAAGATAATAAGGTAGAAAACGTTAAAAACTAAAATGAACTATAAGAAATGTGTAAAGCACGTGGTAAAAACTATTGTGTAAAAGCACAGGGTAAAAACTATTAAAAAGGCATGCGCCGTAGGTAGCTTACTTCCTTTATTTGAGAGGGAAATGGAAGGCCTGCAGATACATTTGTCACCAAGCCTCTGGATTTCGGCTACCCCCAAAATCTCTCTACAATTTGCTGGCTATGCCTGGCTAAGACAGTGCAACCCTCGAAATGCGGGGAGCAGCCGCAGTCTCGGCAGTGCATCGCTAAATGACTGCAGGCGACCGCTGACAGGTTCTGCTAGTGCTCTCTGAGACGTACGTTGAGCCACCTGCCCGTTTGCCCAACATAGTACTTGCCGCATGAGAGTGGCGCGGAGTACACAACTCCTTGCTCACACGACACAAAGGGATGGCGGTGCTTTGTTTCGCACACGTCCTTGTTCCCAGAGGGAACGTTTACCGCTCGGCACCACCGGGAGAGCTATTTTTAGTGCCAAGACACACAAGGTAGATTGCCCATTACGCGCAATTGTGTCCGAAAATGGAACGTGGCAGAAAGAAGTAGCTAGGTTCTTGCAAAGCAAGTTAAATCTTCTTGAAGTAGATGACCCCTTCAGAATTAGGAATTCTGAACAAGTGATTGTTTATTTGAAAGAAAATAGTGAGAAAGGATAGCTGGCCTCTTCCTTTGATGTTAAGGACCTCTAGTGTTCACTGCCCCACGAACAACTGCTAGGTTGTATCGAAAGCAGCATTGATAGCTACGGCGCTATAGCCTTTCAGAATGAAACGGGTGTTTCCAGTGTCGGTTTTCTGGAACAGCTGGAGTTTTATATCAAGTCAACCTTCTCAAAATGTGTGGATGTTTTGTATTTACAGCGGACTGGTGTATGTATAGGGTCTTCAGTAGCGCCTGTCCTCAGCGACTTGTATTTATCCAGTCTAGACAGAGTGTTGGACGAGCGGTTACGGGAGACAAAGGTCGCACGAGTATTTAGATTCGTAGACGATTATCTAGTTCTGTTCGATACAGATCATACACAATTTGAACCAGCGCTTAATGATGTGCTGACCATTTTCCATGAATGTCTAGCGCCTCTTGTGGTGACGCGTGAAGTGCCACAAGATTCGTGCATCCGCTTTTTGGACCTCAAGCTAAAACTGGAGCCCAAACATGTATGTTGGCCGTATGAACCACGCACAGGGAAACCTTTGTTGCCATTTCACTCAGCGCACTCCAAACTTGTAAAGAGGGCATTGATGAGGGCTTATTTCACAAACGCCATGCGTAAGTCGTGCGAGCACTCTATTGGCACAAGCTTTTTTAAGCAAACAGAGCGCCTGGCTTTGGCAGAGTACCCTACCCACGTGCTATCAGCCGTAGCGGAAAGCATGCTCAGAGGCGTGAAAAGTGCTGACCGGGTGCAGCAGCAGGTGCCACAACTCAAAGAAAGAGGGCCGTGGTGGTGCCGTGCATGCACAGGTTGTCACACAACCTGAAAAAGCTAGCCCAGCAGTGCGACATCAGGGTGGCATTTTCAGCCCCTGATAAGCTCCCCAGGTTGTGCCGAGCGGTGAACGCTCCCTCTGGGAACAAGGACGTGTGCGAAACAAAGCACCGCCATCCCTTTGTGCCGTGTGAGCAAGGAGTTGTGTACCCCGCGCCACTCTCACGCGGCAAGTACTATGTTGGGCAAACGGGCAGGTGGCTCAATGTACGTCTCAGAGAGCACCAGAAGAACCTGTCAGCGGTTGCCTGCAGTCATTTAGCGATGCACTGCCGAGACTGCGGCTGCTCCCCGCATTTCGAGGGTTGCACTGTCTTAGCCAGGCATAGCCAGCAAATTGTTAGAGAGATTTTGGAGGCAGCCGAAATCCAGAGGCTGGGTGACAAATGTGTCAGCAGGCCTTCCATTTCCCTCTCAAATAAGGAAGTAAGCTACCTACGGCGCATGCCTTTTAAATGCGAATGTATTTCTTAGTGGGGGGTTGTCCTGCGTCTCTGGCCGGCGTGCGCACAGGTCTCTCCGCGAGCGCTCCTCCTCGCCCTTAGCAACAGCTGCGCCGCGCCTAGCAACCGGAGCAGGTGGTGAGGGGCGGAGGATAAGGAAGAGGAGGAGCGCGCGGACGTGTGATGGCGCTCGCATCGCGGAGCAGCGGAGGGTAAGGGAGAGGAGGAGTGTATAGGGTGAGGGCGCTCGCATCGCGGAGCTCGCTCGGCGGAGAGAGAGCTCGGGCGCTCCTCCTCTCTGCGCTCGGACCTATATATATCATGGGGGGAGCGCGCGCTTTGGTGTCTTGATAGCGATGGAAGTCGGTGAAGTCGAATATCTCGCGGCAACGATACCACTAGGACGAAGTGTGACACAATGCAACTCGAGCATTACGCCTCTACGTGCACACTCTCGTCTCTCTTCACTAATTATCGCACACTCATCGGGTGCACACCAATTGCATTCGCATTTCCTCACGATCCCCTTAGGGGAGGTGCGGGGGATCTTCTTTTTAATAGTTTTTACCCTGTGCTTTACACAATAGTTCTTACCATATGCTTTACACATTTCTTATAGCTAATTTTAGTTTTTAACGTTTTATACCCTTTTTATCTTTCTTGTGTGGCTTCCTCAGCTTCCCTGGCTTTAACGTGTTTTCTGGTTCGTTTTAAGATCAATTATACTATCACTTCTTTCATATCGGGGGCGTACTTTGTGGCGTACGATTTCGACTGCGCGGTTACCGTCGGTAGATTGTCTTTTCGGCAAGCAGTGTCACGTGGTTCCCATCGCTTCTTTTCGCTTGATATTATCTTTCTGTTGCTTCGACGCGTGCCTACAAAAAGGCCCTGCGTTCGAAGTAATAAATCAGTTGTGAGTGCAGCGCTATGTGCGTGTGTCCTTCCTAAATGTCCTGTCTTTTTTGCGCTGGTAAATCTATCTTAATCATGAACCGACTCGCCCAAGCAGCCGCTTTAGCAAAGTCTACCTATAACCATCGCCTCTCTGACTCTCACTGCAGTTCGTCGGACTTCCGGTGTACATGGGAATCGTCCAAGCCCCACGCCTGCATTGCCATTGTTCGACGACACATATTTCCAGGCCTTCTTTCACCGTCAGTGATGCCACGGAAAAGGTTCGAGGCGTTGCTTGCCTTTTTGAGTGTCTCTTATCCGGAGCAGACGACCGTCGTATCCCAATGGAAAATGTCACCCTACGCGTGTCTTCCCTACTGCATCACGTTAACGATTCATCTGTGCAATCTTTTTCACCGCTTCGGAACATCTGATTAGGGAATGGTGAAATCGCAAGGTCAGCGTGGTATTCAGCAGTACGTCAGCGACAAAATGGTCAAAAGGGGATGCAAATTTTGGGCTTTGGCAGATTCAGAACCGCGGTACACTGTTCATTTCAGCTTATACATGGGAAGGCGCCTCGGGGTCGCTAACACCAACCACAAAAATTGAAAAATAGCGGTAAAGCAAACTATGCTACGAAGAAAGTTGAGCAGAAAACCAACGTTTTCTGCAAAACATATGCAGCCAATTTTTGTTCCACTGCGTCAAGAAACTGTTTCGCGAGGACGCATGATAGGCACTAGCGGCTATATTTTTGATGAATGTAAATAACTGTTTTACTTACACAGTGTGTATTTGCACTATTATTCCATGAGGACCTTCTATTCAAAATGTCTATTTCGATTTTGTTACTTTTACCTTGCATAGAGTGGCAGGGATGGTTTTATCAACTGTTTTCTTTTAGTTACTTTTGATTTGATATCTTTATTATAATATATTTTTAAAAATCTGTTGTTTCGTTATATTACTCCTGGAAGGACCAATTCTTCCTCTATCTTTTGATACCCCACTGTTAAATTGAATCAATTTTCGTGGCAGAAAGAACATATTTCCTAAACTACCCAAAATCGACCAATTTTTCGGCGTCACGAAAGTGCTAAACTCATTGTTGCCGCCCGTACAGCCTGTCAGTATCGTAATGCCTCATCGTGTGGTTCAAAGGCTCCTATACAGAGTTTTGATGCACAAAGTTCACCCTTCGAAGTAGTGAGCATAAATCACGTGGGCCCTTTCCCCAATTGAAAATGGTAACAAATTCCTATTCGTCAACATTGACCATTTGACAAAGTGGATCGAAGCAGTGGTAGGGCCGGACATTTTCGCGCATCATGCAGTGCGCTTCCTCAAGAGCTACCTCTTCAAATTCATAAATTCTAGAGGTTTCTACAAAAAAACCTGACTGCAAATGTAATTTAGCTGAAATCTTTAGGGCTTTGAAAGCAACAAAATGTGTTCATTCCTCAATGGCCAGAAGGAACACTTCTGTTCACATTAACTCCCGCTCCATAAAGGAGAACAACCACAGCATAGGGTAATACTCTGGGCAAGACCATGTTATTGGCCCAAGGCGTGGCCTTGGTTTTACTAGGTGGCACACATTAGAACTTGTGGCACAATTTGTGATGTCTCGTTTTTTGACTGCCAAGTTAATCAGCAAGCTGTCTTATAGTATGTGTTCCAAAATCTGCCATGTTGTCCTGATTTAGGAGTGGTGTGAAACTGCTTTAGAAATTTCTGCACTTTGCTTACAAATATGTTGTATGATTTTCCATTGTTTATGTGGATGTAGTGTGTGCCTTCACACTTTACATTTACCCCGTTATGGTGCGAAATGACAGCATTCAAGTGAATACTTAAATGCGTGTTGACTGCGGCAGTGTAGTACGCCTTCCCTATTAAGCATAATCTATGTGTATATAGCCTTTTCCCAATGACAACTGCCTGAACTTGTGCCATGTGGAGTTGAGACGGGGCGTTGGCATGCTTCTGTTTTTGTCATAGATGAGGTACAAAATGAATTATCAGCCATGCTTTACTGGCCCATTAAGCCAATTCTTTCCTTCAGTTGTGGTATTCGTAATGTGAAAAATGTAACGTCAATGTAGTGGGTAGGTCAATAATGGTCCTCTGCTAACAGTTTTCCATATGTCAGTGTTTTTCATATGGCTCCTGTAATATTGAAGCATCATCAGCAAATTGCACACCCTTTTTGAGTCGGTATGATTAGACAATTTGTCTTTCTGGTATGGTCTCCTATCATGAAGCAGAACAAGAGTGGCCCAACAGCCCTGTGAGCATCCCACGAAAATGATTATTTGATGATCTCATTACTTTCTTGATAAGTGAAATACTCCATCCTTTGGTGTTCTTATGTTGCTATCAAATACGACTTCGGCGAAACCACCTTATTTATTCTTGTCACAGCGGTGATGTACAGTGCAACGTATAATCAATGCATATATTGAGGAACGAGGTTTACAAGTGCACACAGGGTTGCCTACAAAACAAGACCCAGGTGTATGACCATCTGCCAGTACATTTCATTGAAGAAATGTACAGTAGAGCAATATAGCGGTCAAAAGGTCAACACACGCTAAAAAAATATGGAAGATGCATACAATGACATACACAGCTGGCCAGTTATTATAGTTTATTTCAAACAAAACCAAGATAATTTGTTCAATAAACTTTGTAATGTGTTCTGTGATGCCATGCATGAAAGGGTTTGCCTTCTAGCATAGCTGCCTAAATAGATTTGAAATGAAAGCTCGTATGGTGCAACAGGCGAGCTGGGATGGGACATTTAGCCACACGTGCTGCCATAATAATTGCAACATTCTTTGCATTGTTGCAGGCATCAATTCATTTATTGTGTATCGTCTAATGAAAGACGATAATGCTTGCATTGCACAAGGTTGTCTATTAGCAACACGAACAGGATAGTATAGCTAGGGTAGCAAGGAAACATTCAGGCTATTCTTGGGTTTCAATACAGATCCACAGTTAGTTCCTGGGTACACCTTACAAAAATCAGCAACACGTTCCGTGCAACCATGATACTGTGATCATGTTCAAGAGCAAGCTAGTCACTACACAAGTAGAATGATAATAGCCCAATCAAAACTATGAAAAAGAATTTACGAAGTTTGTTGTAGAGGCAGAGCAGCCGAGCCAATGTACTGAACCTGAATTGGTTATGCATTCACACATATTATACAAATCCACACATCATCAGTAGTACTTTGTTCCGTGTCATTTTTACCATTTTACAGGCACAGCC
Source organism: Rhipicephalus sanguineus (assembly GCF_013339695.2). Lineage (NCBI taxonomy): Eukaryota > Metazoa > Arthropoda > Arachnida > Ixodida > Ixodidae > Rhipicephalus > Rhipicephalus sanguineus. Next base: position 77,134,243 of record NC_051178.1, on the reverse strand, counting down.
AAAGGGTAGGTTTGAATAACCTCCGAAATTATTCAGTTTGGATGGGTGTGATCACCACACATACATAGAGATTGTACTGTCCTCCCATCGCTCTTCCGCTGAAAATAAAATAGTAGCTACGCCCCTGGCACGACGTTTTCTTTAACGTAGCCTGACAAATCAGAGCAATTTTAACTTATTGCACTGAAAGCAACCTTGATTGGGTCTTCATTTTTCGTTCAGGGTGGCAACGTCGACGTCATACTCGTACGTATGAGTCAACATATTGTAAGCTGCTTTCTTCGCAACCTATTTGCCCTCGCATTGTTTATAGCAGCACCAGGGTGTCGCACCGAACCACAACGAAAAACTGTACCCAAACTGTAATTTTAAGCGAGACTGAACCCAAACTGGTTTTCTGGAAACGCGCCTGCACTCAAATGAAAAAAATATCTGTAATCAGTCTAGAGCAATGTGTTTAAATGTAGCACACCAAACCAAACCAATACCAGAACTGAACATAACCGAAGTTATGTTCTTGGACTAGTGTCTAAAACCACATCGTAATTCGCGGTACCAGTTGTTGTTTCGCAACAAAGCGGTTCAGTGTAGGTGTAAGCAACAGCATACGTTAACATTTACATGGAGAGGGTGAGTGCACCAATTGTGGAGCAGTGCCGCTGTTGCGTAGACAACTGGCTTCCAAAAAATCGACAAATGCGGTCACTAATGGCAAACAGTCACCTGTCATTGAGTATATGTATCTCGCCCTTGTGCTACATATTAGTTTGCTTTCAGAAGTGACAAGCGTCAACAAGTATGTATTCGTTCAAAATTTTACATGATGTTGTAGCCCTTAAAGAGGCCCTGCACCCCAAGTGATGCATGCTGCTATTATTGTGTTTGCCAGTGAGAGATGGCAAGATGAAACCGTTTGAATCTCAATATATTCTGGCAACAAACTTGGCGTATTAAACTGCGAGTGTTCATTGGCCTGGAATAAAGAATGTACTGCGCACGATCGTGATGTGCATATTATCATAACTTTAAGAACAGAAACGTGTTTTGTGCTTGCCAGAGGAACAAGATAGATGCACATTCATGCATAACAGTTTGCTCTTGTGTGAAACCCAGACAAGCATTGCTGCCCAACATGCTACTGAAGTATTTCACTACATTTCTACAGTAGTACAAAACTATTTATTTCTATATGGGTACTCTCAGCCTAGTTGTATCTGCTCGAGTCACTGTTGTGCACAGCTCAGAATTCTCAGCTGACGGCCTTCTTTAGTGTATTAGGAGGCTACAGACAGTGATGTGCACTCTAAGGGGTGAAGCCTGTGAGGCAGAAATATGTAAAGTGTACTAGTATGTTCACAGCTACACATGAAGAAGAATGGAGAAGAAGAAGTTAACGTTTAATGAATAGAAAGAGAGAGGTCAGCCTGTAAAGCGAGTTGAAATATGTGCCCCCTTATCTCCTCTCGCCATTTTCACTGTTTCATTTGCTGTTTTTATTCGCACGACAAAAGCGGATAAATACAGTGAATGTATGCACATTCAATAATGCATTTCATCAGAAGCACGCTGTGCATTGTTTATGCTTCGTGGTTGTTCCGCTGCTATATTTATTTTTTATCTGTGACCGAGTAAGGACCCCCTCCAAATCTTGTCGGATAATTCTTCACCGAAGGGGGGGGGGCGCTTGCTCGGGATTTTATGGTAGTGCATTTGAAGTGTGCTTCAGAGCACCCTGATATAATTGGAAGTGATATGGCATGCCAATAAGGAATAGCTTGAAGAAATGTTTGATGCAGTTCTGCTGTCAGACTATCCATTTGCTACGACTGCACGGACACCTTCCTAGCAGATGACGTCCTCGTATTGTCAGCTTGCCTGCAGGAAAATGTGATGTCTTTATGCTGGCCAGTAGAAGTGAGGCACGTGATAACCGCACGAAATCCAACATGGTGCGTTGGAAAGTCTCAAGAAAGGGCTGCAATGTCTTCAATGTGGCACAACCATTTTCACTTGTAGGCATGAAGGATTTTAGTAATAATCGATTCAGAGATATAACCTGGGTGTTTCACAATGCAAACAGCGTGATGTCAAACTACGCAGTCCAATCAGGAGTGACGGCAGCCATCTCCGAACAGTGTTGACCATCGAAACTTCTCAATAACCCTAACAAAAATATGAAGATGCCAAACAGGCGATGCGCGTATGTTGTCCGGTGTCCACCACGTGTCTGCACAGCGAAAAAAAAACGGACCTGAAGTCCTTGCTGAGGGACATGCGCAGTGGTCATGGTGTCTGGCAAGGCACGGGTCGGCATCGCACTTCATTCACATGATAGAGGCTGTTGAAATGGCCAAGCAGCAACTGAGTGCATGTAAGTAGACCAGTGAGAAGTGGCTGTTGGTGCTTCATCTCATTAAACCCTGATTAAAAAACTGCTATTCAAAAATAGCAAAAAAGCATTGCGAGGGAAGACCTTAAAATTAACAAGTTGAAATCAAAACGAGTGTGCAGCAGGTATTTTCTTCAAAGCGATTATGTTGTAGGCTACCATATAAGACAGCTAGGAAGCCAAATTACATTCTCAACCAAATAACTTAAAAGCCAAAGAGGGAGAGTCATTGCATGGCATTTTATGCGCACGTGACTACAATAATGAGTGCACTAGAAGTATTTCCACGCACGCCACCAGCAGTCGGTGAGTCGGAAATGAAGGCGTTGTTGTATCATTGGGAGCACGACCGCATGCTCAAGTTTCCTGCTACCTCTCAAGCTGCACAACATTGCTCGGCAAGTAGCAATAAAAAATCTGGCCGCCTTCAGTGAAGAAAATAATTACGACGTGATGCAGAATATCGTAGGGGGTTGCCACAAAGGAGAAAAGAAGGCCGCTTTCCATTTGGATCAGATTCTAAGCCACGAAATGAGCGCCGATGCTACCCTGAATATATATTAGGCGGCATGATTTCGCACTTAGCATCGCCCATGCTGCTCATTGTCATCAATGTTGAGTACAAAGCTAAACAACATCACTTGAAGCTGATCAGGCTGCAATAACACTGGATCGGTCATAAGACCAAAACGCGGACACCTTTATTGGATTAAAAGACACACGGAACAACAGTGCATGCTGGATAGAGTATCCTGTGCTGATATTCAAGATGAACGTAAAAACAGCACAAGAGACAATGACTGAGGGAAACAACAGACACGAACAGCGCTGTTTTTGCATTCATTATGTCCTACCAACGCGCCAAAGTTTCCATTCTACTGATCTTTAAGTTGGAAAGAGCACACAGACAATAGTTTGCTCGTAATATTTTACACTTGTAGAAAAAAATCGAGTATTAAACGCGTGCAAGCAAGCACTGCAAAAGATGAATGAGAATAAGTTGGCACACTGAACGGCAGTCAGTGTGGCCAATCTATATCGTGGGTATGAGCCAGTCTTCTTTAGGCGACAAACCAACAAACAATCAGTCGGTCTGGTTCCCTGGCGGATGGCTAGTTTACATTTTGGTGCCGAAAACCCCTGTGCGGACACGTTTCTCTCATCGCACGACTCAAGTGCACCTTCTACTCGACTGTGTTGCGCTGCGGGCGGCAAGGACTGACAACGGATCGTTTGTGATCGGCGTGGACCAAAGACCTCGACCTCACATAGCATGGATCGCCTCAAGACCCAGCGCTCAGCTCGAAGAGCCTATCAAGCTTCTACAGGAAGCACGGTTTGTACTGACAGATCTTGCTCGCAGGTATTTATGACTGTCTGTCGGCTAGCAACAGCGAGCTCTCGAAGCTTAATGATGTATCGAGCATATCATGTGCAACTGCAAATACGCGTGCGTATCAGCCATGGTGTCCCTTTACATGCGCGAGTATTACATGAATAAACGTCTTTCGTTTGGTCGCCTTCGCCTCTGATACAAATGATGCACTCGAAGAGGACCTAGCTGACGATGAGGTCGAAGCAGACTATCTAACTCTCTGAGAGTACGACGACCAAGCCATCAGCATGCTTGCAGAGATTAGCTGCAAAATCACCGTTTTTGGGACACGTGGATAGTACAGTGGCGGCTGCTCCTCAGAATGCAACCCTGAGAGCTCCTGACGCTCTAACCAGCATTGACCCAAAGCTGCCGAACTTTGACTTCCCAACATTTAGAGGCGACATTCACGAGTGGTCAGCTTTCTGGGAGCAGTCCGAGCAGACTGTTCATGTAGAACTGGTTGGACCTGTTCGAGAGAGTGGCGAACTTGAATGGATGGGACGAGAGAGAGAAGTTTCGTCCCGTATACTTTCCTTTGGAAGGCTTTGCAGACATGGTTAGTGAACCACGAGTGCTCCTTATCGACGGCAAGTGCTGTCTACTTACGCCACCACAGACCGCAAGGAAAAGGCGGAGGCTGCTCTTCAAACGAGGAACAGGCTCACAAACGAGTGTGGCGATGCACATCGAGGACATGACCCGCCTATTCAAGTGGGCGGATACCAACATGAGTGAAGATAAGAAGCTATGCCATTTCATGCGAGGAGTGAAAGAAGAGCTATTCGCTGTTCTCGTCCGCCACCCACCTCACACAGTTGCTGAGTTCCATTCGGAGGCGACAGCCATCTAAAGAACGCTGGAGCAGCGGGCTTGGCAGTACAACCAGGACATAATCTGTGCACCTACACGTGTCTCCTCCGTAAACGCGCGGAACGACTTCGAAGCCCTGCGAGAGCTGATCAGATAAGTTATCAGGGAAGAGCTGAATAAGTTGCAAACACCTCAGACTACAGCTGCACTATGAGTCGTCGACGTTTTGCGGGACGAACCGACGCAAGTCATACGGGAGCCGGAGCGTGAGCCGCAGCCACTTCGACGCATCCCAATGTGCTCCGAGGTACACAGGCAACCCACGGTATACAGTAATGCAGAATTTGCCATGGCGACTCCTTACTCACCGACAGCACGCAACACACCTCGTCCACCTGAACCAACGCCTACCTACATGCCTCCAGCACGACAAGTACTGTTTGCTCGCTATGGGGAGCAAAGGCCCCGGAAAAGTGACGTCTGGCGTGACCACGAGTGCAGGCCTTTGTGGCTTCGTTGCGGAGGAGCGGGTAATCTGTATAGGCTCTGTCTTTGCCGACAGGCTGGATAAAGGGGCTTTCCCTTGTATGCACCATGGCCTCGAAATGGTGAACGACCAGCAGAGATAGAAGAGTAACTGTCCACGCGCCTGAGTCCACTTGCTCCACGCCAACATCGGCCAATATCACCGTCGCCCATGCGCTACCAATCACCCAGCCCACGTGCATCGCCCAGACTGAGACTGCCTGAGCGTCGTTCTTCAAGCCCACACCCGGAAACCTGAAGCAAGCGACCTGTGGAGGCGAGGCCGCTGATAACCACAGTTACGAAGACCCTCTATCATGGTTTCAGGGTGACGAGGCTATGTTTCCATCAGATAAGATTAACAGTTAAAAGATTACTTCAGATTTGCGGTTGAAAATGGACGGATGCGAGCTGAACGCCTTAGTTGACACCGGCGCTCATTATTCGGTAATAAGTCATAAAATGGCAAAGGAACTGAAAAATGTTGTGACGAATTGGAGTTGATCGCAGATACGGACAGCAGGTGGTCACGTTATTACGCCCCTTGGCAGATGCACCGCAAGGCTCGAAATAAGGAATTTTAGTTACGTTGCCGACTTAATTGTACTGCCGGAATGTTCAAGGAAGCTCATATTAGAAATGAATTTTGTGCAAGCTAGCGGTGCCATATTTAATCTGCGGAGGTCCAGTGTATCATTTTCGATCGAAGAAGCTGTGTCTGCGGAGGAATTGGTGGAGTGACGCCTTCCTGCTCTGCGCGTTGTTGATGATGACGTCACTGTGCCGCCATTTTGCAGTGTAATGGTGCTTGTGGAGAACGAGGCATATTATGACCGCGAAGGAATAGCGGATGGAAACGTAGGGCTGTTTTGGACAAAGGAATTTGCGTGGCTCGGGGCTCTGTTCACTTAACCAATGGCCGCGCAGATGTCCTACTTACGAATTTCGGTAATGAGTGTCAGCACATCGTTCAAGGTACGGCTCTCGCCTATTTCCACGAGCTCCACGAGCTTAACAACAATACCAAGCGCTCCACCAGGGACCTGCAAAGCGGACACGTCAGTTACCGTCAACCATACCATTACAGAAACTCAAAAGAAACTGATATATGCCCTTATAAAGGAATTCTCCGACTGCTTCTCCACTTCCACGAAGGTGTGACGCACACCTGTTGCGAAGCACAGCATTATAACTGAAGACGCTACGAGACCGATATGCCAGCACCCATATCGAGTATCGCAAAAGGAAAGAGAAACCAGCAAGAAGCAAGTCGAGGAGATTCTTTCAGATGACCTCCTCCAGCCTCCCGTAGCGCCTCCCATAGTGCTTGTTAAGAAGAAAGACAACACACTTCGATTCTCTGTGGGCTATTGAAAACTTAACAGCGTAACTAAGCGGGATGTATGCCCTCTGCCGCGTATCGATGATACGCTAGATCGGCTGTAACGTGCGAAATTTTTCTCCTCCCTGGATCTCAAGAGCGGATATTGGCAGATAGAGGTGGATGAGCCGGACCGTGAAAAGACGGCATTCGGAACCCCAGACGGCCTCTACGAATTTAAAGCACTCCCATTTGGCCTGGGTACCACGCCAGCGAAATTTTTAAAAATGATGCACGCTGTCCTCGCGGGATTGAAATGGCAGCCATGTTTGGTGTATTTGGATGATGTCGTGTTTTCCGCAACATTTGAGCGTCTGCACATAGCGGCTGCACATAATATTCGAGCGGCTGCACATAGTATTGATTGAAAGCCATCCGCTCAGCAGAGTTGACAACGAAACCAGAAAAATGCCACTTCGGCTTTGAAGAACTGCGATTCCTTGGACATGTCATTAGTTATGAAGGCGTTCGTCCAGTTCTTGAAAAAACAGCCCCTGTCGCGAGGTTCCCGACATCCAGAAATAAAAAAATCAGTACGTCGCTTTTTGGGTTTATGTGCATACTATTCGCGACTCCAGCAATTCATGCGGCAACTAGCGGCAGTGGGAGGAAACTGCGCACGGAGGTCCAAAACAGTCCGGACGCCATAAGTACCGTATCGGCTGCAGTCGTGGGCGGTAAGATGGAGCCGCCAGTAAAGAAAAAACCAACGGCCAAGCAGTTCTGCTGTGTTCCTCAGTGCGTGTCCGCGAGATGGAAAGATAGCGCTACTTCTTTTCATGCATTTCCTTCCGAGGCCAAAGACGGAAGCCGCAGAGCGCGGTGGATTGCGAATCTTCGCGTCGGCAAAGCTGTGACGCCGACGATGACAGTTTGCTCGCGCCATTTTGCACGGGATGATTTCTTCTTTCCAGGTGAGACACAAGTATGAACTTGTGAACTAGAACCTATTACATGACCACTGTATCTCGCGACTTTACATGTCGCTGCGGCGCCTGAAGTATGTCAAGAAATGTGGCACTGCGAGGTCTCGGTGCCCCATGTGCATTACACTTGCGATTGAGCTGTACCTTATTTTATTTGTATGTTAACCGGAATACGAGGACTTGATCTATTGGGCACACTTGCGACTATTTGCTGCATGTATCATGCTGCATTTCGAGCACATGTGCGACCTTTGAACGGTGTCTGCGTAGCTCGCGTCTTCTACACTACACGTGGCGGCAACCCGGAAGACATCCTATGCGCTTTCCAGCACAACGCTCGCGCATCGTGAACGGGTGTAGGAAGTCTTAGTTTTACTACTGGCGTGCCAGCAAGTTCGGGGAAGCGATCATTGTAACTCTGGCAGTTATTGAAAGCGCAGTCTCTTGCATGGCACGGACGAATTCCCAGTGCACTCAAAAAGCTCCCCGCGCACGAGTACGGACTTGTCTTCCAATCACGCATGAATGTGTCCACGTGATGCTGGTATTTCACTCAGCCGGTTTATTACGGTAATCGGCCGCATGCATGCCACCCTCGCGACAACTTTACTCGCCCTTGCAAGTTAAGGAAAACCAACCGCATCCACTTTTTGCTGGCGTACACCGTATTACAAGTGCAATATTAGCACCTAAAGTAGCGTTACGTAGATTATTTCGATTATGTTGACGTCAGCGTCATAAGCATTCATCATTTTACTGTTACAAGCAACTTTAAACTGTGTCTTGCAGATGCTACGTTTGGTGTGCAATGTTTCATAACACCCCAAACACGACCCTAATTTGCTTGCAAGTGCCCTTTCTTTTTCCTAAAGACATTGTGTTTCTGTTGCTAAAAACTAAATGCAACACACATCGACACATAAAGCTTAAACAATTTATTTTTCAGATGTCCCATGCCAGCGAAGACGGCTAAAAAACAACGCCGTACCAAGCCAGAACCAGAACCCATATAGTATTGTTGTTGTTTTTCTGACTATGTTTAAAATAAAATGTGAGTTGTGTCGGTGTAATGCAACAGACTCCTTCTGTGAGATTCCACTCCGTCTGTGGAATACGGTTGGAGGAGAGGTCTTCTACGGCTGCCGTCTACTATGCAGGCGATGCCCGCCTGCAACCGCTAGTCTGCAAACTGCTGGTCTGTAGCAGCTCATTGAACGTCGGACGCAACGAATGATGAAGCGCGAACTGCGTTACAGGAATGGAAAAAAAACGAGTTCGGAATAGGAGCAGGGTCAATTACGTTATGCCAACCTTGCTTCAAAAGCAATGAAGCAGTGAGCTTGCTCTGCGTTACGATGCGCGTCGATGTAACTAGTAACGGGTCACCTACCTGTAACAGTGGATCAAGCCAGCCGAAATGTGCTTGCACTTCGCGGACAGTCGAGCTGTGCACGAGCACTTCGCTTCAGTGATGGAGGGCTCCCGGAAAACACCGGCGATTCGAACGAGGATGTCGTGTAGGTCTGCAGTCACGCCGGATGTTTGCACACACAACGCGACCACTTCCAGCATGCCACTCGCGCTTGCAGGACCACTGGTTCCTACAAAATGAGATGTTCAGCATCGACAGCCCGCTCCCCTTCTACAAAACATCGCGAACTGCAGTCACATTGCAGAAAAGTTACTATTTGTGTCAGAGACAGCGGATGCGGGGACCTCCGTGAATCCGCCATGCTGCACAGTGTGGCCAGACCGTGCCAGACTCCGCAGCGCCCTCTCATGTTGATTTGAGTTGCGAATAGGCGATTTGTGTAAAACTTTTCAAAGATTGATCAGCATCTTACAAATCTAACAAGAGAAGACGTTCCCTTTATGTGGGAAAGCGAACAACAGGAAGCCCTTGACGTGTTAAGGAAACGCCTGCAAGCTTCTCCAATCCTTGCCCATTTCGATGAGACAGCGGAGACTGAAGTTCATACCGATACGCGTAATGTCGGCCTCGGCGCCATCCTAGCCCAATGCCAAAACAGTGAAGAGAAAGTGTTAGCCTTTGTCAGCAGCAAGCTCTCAAAAGCTGAGACAAACTACTCTGCCATCGAAAAAGAGTGTCTCGCGGTCATCTGGGCAAGAAAGTAATTTCGACCTTACCTCTATGGTATACCATTCAGAGCAGTCAGTGACCACCATTTCCTGTGCTGGCTGGCAAATCTCAAGGATGCGTCAGGCCGACTAGCAAGATGGAGCCTTAGGCTACAAAAGTATTATATTACTGTGGTGTACAAATCCGGGAGAAAACACAGCGATGCCGACTGCCTGTCACGCACCCCAGTCGACAAAATATGCCAGATGACGAAGACTTGCCTTTCCTAGGCATCGTCGATGCATCGGAAATCGCTCAACAATAACGGGATGACCGGGATGTGCTGCCGCTTATACAACGGCTCCAGGGAATTGATGTTCAAGTACGATGCATTTTCTCTAGAGGGCTCCCTTCGGTCTGCCTTCGAGGAAGTGTCCTTTACAAGAGGAAGTTCGAGCCCAACGGCGAAAAGTTTGTACTGGCCGTACCTACAGCGATGCGAGAAGAAATCCTGCACGCATGTTACGACGAACCGACATCTGGACATATGGGTGTGAGCCGTACATTCAGCAGAATTCGTCTGAACTACTACTGGCTAAGTTGCTAGCATAAGTGCGGCACTACATCAAAACTTGTCGTGAATGTCAAAAGCGCACAACTCCATCCGTGAAACGAGCGGGCGTTCTCCAGCCAATAGACCCGCCAGATGCCTCATCCCAACAAGCCGGGATTGATCTCCTAGCACCTTTTCCGGCATCATCGTCAGGCAAGAAGTGGATAGTTGTAGCCACAGACTTTCTGACCGTTACGCTAAGACTGATTCTCTGTACAGTGCAACTGCTGTCGAAGTTTCCAAGTTCTTTCTCAACAACATAGTCCTCAGGCATGGTGCGCCCATCGCAGATATTACGGATCGTGGCACAGCGCTTACTGCAGACCTACTGAAATGTATGATGCGAATGACACATACAGATCATAGAATAACTACGGCGTACGACCCTCAAACAAATGGCTTAACGGAATGTCTGAACAGAATGCTGTCTGGCATGCTTTCGACGTATGTCGACGTTGAACATAAACTGTGGGATAAAATATTGCCCTACATCACCGTCGCATATAATACAGCGGTTCAAGAAACAACGCGAGTCGCGCCATTCGAACTTGTATTCGGCCGAGCAGTAACCACTCCATTGGATGCCATGTTGCCACTAAATGAAGAAAGCGGCAATCCACCTGACCTACACAATTTCTTGTAAAGAGCGGAGGAAGCACGACAGATCGCAAGATACAGAATACACCGCCAACAGCGCCTCGATTCCAACCTGTACAACCAGCGACGTAGTGAAGCGCATTATCAGCCCGGTGACGAAGTGTGGATATGGACTCCAGTGCGCAGCCGTGGACTCTCTGAAAAGCTTCTTAGCCGATACTTCGGCCCTTACGAAGTATTCAATCGTGTGAGCGGCGTCACTTAAGAAGTCAAATTTGCTGGACCCCAAGACGCCCAAGACGTCGCAATCCCACAGAGGAGGTACACGTAGTCCGCATGAAGCCCTACTAAGAAAGATCATCTGAAAACGAGTGAGGCCCACCAGGAATCTTTTTATTGTTTGACGCATCGCAGCGATGCGTATGAGGAGGGGGATAATGCCGCGACACCTTGGCCGCATTCAATTAATGCGACCATCGCCGTGCGTACAGGACACGCATGCGCACCGTATTGTCGCGCCGCGCAAAGACCATCGTGGCGCGAGCACCTGGTCGGGCACGGCTCGCATGAGCCACGAGCTCGGGACTTCTGGCGAAGGGAAAGAGGAAGACAGCTAAATGACCTGTTTGTTGTTCCACTGACTGGCACATTTTACGACCGCAGTCACTTAGAGTTGTTGGCAGGTTCGCCCTTAATAAGTACGTTTGTTTGACTAGTCTGTGTGTTTCAGCGTCGCTACAATATTAGCAACGCCTTATCGACCACGATGTACCTACTACATTACCTTGCCGGTGAAGGGGCAGTGGTGATTGCTGGGTTCCCAACTTCCAAAGCCTGTTATGCAGACACCGTAGATCTATTCAAACAACAGTTCGGAGATTGGAGAGGAATACTACAACTCCACCTGTCAGCGCTTCGCAATCTCCCACATATCAGGAAGCGACGTCCGACGCCTCAGGCAACTTTATGATGCTGAGCAGCTGAACATTCGATGTCTGACTGCACTAAATATACCAACGGTAACTTTCTCTCCGATGTTGATTGCCATTGTACGAGAGTATTTGCCATACGATATCGTTCTGTCATACACATATCAAAGCGAAGCCAGGCTTTAGGACAACATGGGTCGAACACGAATGCCTCAGATCCGGCACTGGCAGCTTCAACGTCAGAATTGGAGTTACAAGAGCTGTCCATGTTCCTACGCATCGAATTGCAAAGCTGGGAGCAATGTAAGTGATTCTCACGACGACCTGGCGATGGCCGCTCCCTCAGTCATCGGAGAGCTCGAGGCAGCAGCAGCAAAGCTTCTGTACTGTAGAGTGCATCATAGAGCTGTAGCGTGTGTTTCTTCTGTCGATCGAAGGAGCGTAGAACACGAGCCTGGGACGCCAATTTTTCTGTTCTTGCTAAGAAAAGGAAGATAGCTAACGATAACCACTGCTATAGATGTACGTTGCGTGGCCACCAGGCACGGCGACGACGCCGGTGACCACGTCACTCATGTGTTCAAGTAGTAACGGAACGCACGCATCAGGTATCTGCGACCCTCACTACAGGAAGAACATGACAGCGAACATTTCTCGAACAGTGGGTGCTTCCGCTGGCGCAGTCGGAATGGTCCCATCACATGCGATTATGCTGCCGAACAAACATTATTCAAACGGTTGCGAGAGAAACCACAGCGAAGTGTACCTGCAGACATTTCGCGCCTTCCTCATAAAACTCGAGAGATCAAGATACCTCCGAGCAATTACTCGATAGGCCTGCCTGGCTGCCCAGGCGGCGCTGCGAAAGCGGTGCTAAAAAGCGCCCCATACGATAAGTTCGTTGGTTTCGAGCAGGCAGACTGGCGGCCGCATGCAGCACTAAGCTCAGATGCACAATGGAGCCGCCGCTGTCCGTTGTGATGTGCTTTGGATTCCGGCCAATTTCTGGGGTGGCTGAGTTATTCAGGCTAAACAATCTGCGTAAAGGCAAGAAGCTCGTCAACGTCAAGTATGTTTACGACGTGCAGGAGATTGAAGGGACCGTTTCGGCGCGCTGCAACTCGCAAGTGCAGCGAATCTCATACGACGTTGAACTCGAGGTAAGTTCTACGAGGCGTGCTCGCGCGATTAGCGACAGTGCATAAACGAAAAGATTGCTGTTAAGAAAGCCAAATTTATGGGCACAACATGACGAAACGGAATTAAGAAAGGTCCAGTGACGAAGGCTAGCCGCCGGCGGACCGAATGAGCGCATTCGCGCCGTGCGCCATTTTCTGCCGCACTCAGTCGCAAATACAGTTTTGCACGATGCACGGTCGTAATTTTCAACATTTGCTTACAGGGAATTCGTCAAATTCTGTCAGCGTGCGCTGGCGGTCGAGGAGCGACGGCGCGCAATGTTTGTTGTGTGGCGAAGCTTCACTTCGAAGGGGGACCTGGACCTCTCATGTCCAGTTGAGGGGTCAGCTGGAAGCGGCCGGCTGTAAGCGGCCGGGAAAATCGTAGGCACATGATATGCAGGGTGACTCATGGCATCGTTTTATGGTTTCCCACGAATTGCGGGCTGCATATCATCGTGTTCGCCGTCGGCAGCCACGGCGGGCCGTTAGGACTGCACACAGGGAATATATACTTATATAGAACGCGTGCAAGAAAAGTAATCAGCACGGTACGTAGCAGACTGCGTTTTTCTCGCGTACTCACTTCACGGTTCGGACGCCACGCATCCAGCGGTTCCATCGCTCCACTTCGTACGGCTTTCAGGGCAACCGGTAGAATCGCGCATTAGGATCCCTACCCTCATGTTCGCGGCAATTAACCACGCAGCAATAACGGCGGTGACCGCGCTTCGCGACAGCGCGCTGCTCAGAGCCATCGGCCGGTCCACCTGCGTTCGGCACGGCTTGTTGACGCATGGATCGTTCGTCAAAGTTCCTGCTTACATTTTAAGCACTTTTTGAGTCTAAAAACTATGCGCAAAATTAAGTAAAATGCTCAAAGCATGTGAAAACTGTGTAACTCACCGGTTGGCGTCCATTTTTGACTACCCAACCAACCTCGGCGCGCGCCACCAGGCTCCGCCGCAGTACTCAAAACTCCAGCGCGTCAGCCCTATGGAGGCAGTCAGCGATCTTTCGTCAGAGAATCTCGCTGTGAAACTAAATTTGTGGGTGCTAGGAGAGACACGGGTTTCATTCGAAACGTTTGGCAGCACATCACAAACTTTTGCGGAAAAACGGTAAAGTTCGTCGTCCCAGTCGTATGTCACGACATTTCTTCACCGACAGCTGATAGTCACCTCATGTAGAAGTTACGTCTCGAAGGCAAATTTATTGCTGACGAAAAGAATTTTCTTGAAGAGGAGACAGAGACCAGCATCAGCTTGCTGATCCGAAGCACCAGCTTCGGAAAATTACTATTGGAGAAACAATAAGGAGCATGGAATTTCCAGGATTGGTCGCAATGTACACGGCGTTTAGATGAACACTACAAGGACCCAGTCGTCAAGGTGGCTTTTGACTACAACACTAACCTCGTCGTGGTCTGTGCTCTACGGGTCGAAAAGATCAGCGACAATCACACAATCTCGAAGTTCCCAAGTCGTTTCGGCAACTTGAAGCAGCGGGCATCACATATACTGGCGAATCACCCTTACACAAGTTCACTGCACCTTTCCAAGTAACTATTAGCAAGAAAAACGACAGATACACCGTGGCGTTGCCTTGGAAGGTAGATGAGAAACCGCTACTTAGAAGGAACCGGGAAACCGTGCTCTCACGTCAACAAAGACTAACACGGAGATTATCGACGAAGGAAGGATCGTTGCAGCGAGATGACAGTCATCCGGCAATATCTGGCGTTAGGTCACGCTGAGGCGGTGCCTAAGGATATTCCTATTGATCAAGATCGAGCGTTGTCCACATCATTGAGAGATTCCTCGACAGCATCGGATTTTGAGGACATTCAGAACGCCTTGAAGAGCTCTCAATTTGGTGCGCCTTGCTGGGATGGTTGGTGGAAGAGACTCTTGCGATCACTCAAGTCATCATTAGGCAAGGTGCTGGCAAAGTGCGAGCTCAAAAACGTACAAACTGAGACTGTACTGTTGGCGGAAGCAGCTGTTTTTAATTCAAGACAACTGAAGTGCACGTATACAGACGCTAAACTTTCATCACTGGTTTCTCCGCAGCGAACCAACGACGACTACGAAGCTCGAAGTGCTCAGGCTACTCGACGTGACAGTAAGAACATGAGATACTGTCAGAAGCTGGCAGATCACCGGTTGATCCGTTGACAGAAGGAGCATCTATTAAAATTACGGACGCTTCACCGTTGCCCAGCACATCCTAATTAGCACTCTGGTCAAGGTGATTTGGTGATCAAGGAGCTTGGCATTTTGGCAGGTGGTGCTTAGGGGGAATCACAGAACTTTACCCTGGTCAAGACGGCATAATTCGAGCATACCGAGTGAAATCCCAACAAAGCAAGTTTTTAAAGTGACCTGTACACAAATTCTGTAAGCTCGAGTTGTGCAGCTATATTGGAGGGGGGCTGCATTATGCAGAAAAAATGAAGTAATAAACGCGTGCAGGCGACCACTGCAAAAGAAGACGTTGGAACAATGCAAGAATTGCCGGTCTGGTTCCTTCGCGGATCGATAGTTTTCTTTGCAACACATCAACTCAATGGGAATGTTCTCCTTGCCCGGGTCAAAGAATTCACAGCAGCAGTAAAGTTGACTGGATGTATAGTAGTGCATATAGTAGTGACCAACATCTACTTTGCAAACAAAATGGCATTTCAGCTGCTAAGAAGTTGCTGATTGTCCACAACCGTGCGCCAGCCTCAGGACGACAACGTTAATTTTTGAGTTTTGACCCTTGCCTTATTCTGAGGAATACCTGAAGTCAATTCCTTGAGCAGCACCCTTACTAACAGCTTGGGTGTGATTACTGGAATACTTGTCCAGTGGTTGTACAAGGTCGGGAAAGACAAAACAGCAAAACTCACTAGAAGTTTTGATGCTGAAGCTGGTCTATCGGTCAAATCTGGACAAGATAACTTTGCTTCGAGCCACATAAATATTCTCAGCACAAGTGACTGCAGCATCTGCAAGCAAGCTCCCATAGCAATTCAGCTGCGTGCACCTTCGGCGAAGCAGTCTCTACAACTGACTTTATGAAGAAAATAAAACTGTTAACAATTTGTGGCGGGTACAACAGCTAGATACCTACTTCACAACAGCAACACTATCGGTTGCTCAGGCTAGAAAATGAGCTGTTTCATGAAGCACATCCAAGAGCGTTTGCTTATATCATGAAGGGGTGGCTTCTTGTACGAAGCATTTCATGTTTTGTTACGCACTGTAATATTTTTGGTGCAGATACCTCCTAAGCAGGGGTGTGATATGTCTTGACAAGAAATATGAATAGCGATTCAAGTGAGGCCGTCTCTGGGGGGCTGAGCTCCATGTCTCAAGGCAATGATGCACCCCATAACAGTGGTGTAACAGCCCTTGACAATACCGACAAGAAAAGCAGCAGACCTTTCATGCAGTTCCACACATGAGATGACAAGAATGCCGAATAGCCAGGTGGACGTGTACTTAGGAGGTACTTGATGAACTGAATTTCTGAAAGGAACAGCAGTGCAATGTCTCACCATCACGAGCATGCTATGACTTGCACTACATTAGCTATTCTCGCGAAGCTCATCAGCGAGTATGGGTGTGTTGCCTGGCTGCTTTCAACTACCACAAAAATAATGTTTTGTTTCAATTTGAGAAACACTAAGACAGGAGTGGCCTTCAGTACCTGCTCTCTAGCATTCTAGTTTCGTGTACTGCTAAACTATATTGTAAGGTTTTCACGCGATAGTGTTGACATGCACGTGATGCAGAAAATACGATGTCGGTGTCAGCAGCGCTGTCCATTAGCGAAAAAATCTCAATGGATGCAAAGAAATAACATGAGACGTTCAACAGGTATTGAAACCAAGCGTTCTGGGTGGCAGTAATGTATTTCACAATAGAGCCACGCCAATGCTTGAAACTCCTTTTGAAAGACTACAAAATTGTCATCTTGGGTGAAGCGTCACAATGACAGATGTGATATTGCGTGGTAGAAGCATAGAATTGATGTAGGCATCAGACTATGTCAACTGTGCAACCAGTGGGTAGTTTAGAGGTGACAGACCATTACATATCGCCCAGCTATAATTCATCATGATCAACAACAGCCAGAGCATCAAAAAATGCAGCTATGCAGGAATGCATATTGCTTTACAGACACGTATTACTTACTCCGTAGCAGTAATTCCAGTTGGCACCCTTCGAGAGTTACAACGGCCTATATTACGCAATGTGCACAGACGTTCCATCCTTTACAACACGGTTCAGGTGTCCACCGAAAAATGAAGTATGGCAAGCCAAATAGAAGGCAATGTGAATAGGACCATGCTATTGTACTGCACACAAAGTTGAAGTCTAAACATTATCAAAGTGTTTTGCACCAAGCCTGTATATAAGTCAGCCACCTGCAACTTTACAGACACTTGCATACTCAATAGAAAATTGTCAACTGGATTTACATTCATATTTTGAATAAAGCGACTGTGGCTTCCCATGCAAACAGTTACCTAGTCAACAGAAAGCCTCTAGCAGGTATGTGCCATAGAAATTGGGTAAACCGCACTATTCACTACTGGTCCATTAAAAATACAAAAATAAACAGAAAAAAGTAAAAAATTGGGAGACCCTTAAGCTTCGCCTTTAAGAGTTGAACGCGATAGCGAAATCCGGCCCATTCGGGCACTTCAACCACTAAGTGCATACTTATTAATGTGTATTGTTACACACGCACACGCACGCACACAGACACACACGCGCGCGTGCGCGCGAATGGTACAGGTTTTTGATCTAAAGCAAGAGTCGCATGGCCTCCAAGATATACGCCGCGCGCTCGCCATCTCGGAGGCCACGAAGAGTCTCACAATGCCTCATAGATGGCAGCACATTATCTAGATTTTGCTATTTGCTTGATCAACGCCTCCGCAAGCCGGCATTGGCTTGATATGTTTTTTGCTAGATGAACATAGTTGTCCATTTTTTAGCGGCGATGGCTGCACTATCCCAGCCTTTTTCGACGTAGTTTGATGACCTCCCAAATGCGCCTACAAATCGCCGAATGGCTCGTTTTCGTCGTGACACCTGCCGAACAAATTGCGTTAGGAGACTCATTCCACTGCATGGCATTTATGTAGTGTTTTTTTTTTCCGAAGCAGCTGCAAGTAACATCGTGGCTTTGTGGTAGGGTACCTGCTTGCCACGCGAATGGCCCGGGTTCGATCCTCAATGAGAACGAAGATTTTATTGTTTATTTTATTTGCTTCTTTCTCGATTTTTCGGTCACGGACGATTTTTCGCTCACAACCAACGGTGCCGACACCGACACCGACGGCGGAATTTCTGCGACACGAGCTCTCTAACGCTATCGCGTTAATAAACTAGCGAAGAAATAGCCGCCTAAATTGAGATGGAATTGCTTTAAAGAAGTATACGCTGAAATAAAAAAATTAATAATAATTGAATAAATGTAATAAATCAATCATTGTGCTACACACCTTTGCTGGTCATCCACTTTCATAGAGTGGAATAGCTCAGGATTTTTTTTTTAAAAAGCTGCGCAAAATCTTCCCCATGCAAACATGCACACCATGCTGGATTTAATCACAATGCCTACTTGGAACGTTCTCCCATCTCATTTGGTCAGAAAGCCTCAACAACTGCCAAGGGCAGGTGATCGGCATACATGATTGCCGACAAGTTCCTTCGGGCACTTCTGGTCAACCGCACATCTACCGCCGACACGAGCGACGAATCATCGTCGTAAATCATCCAATCCATCGAGAAAGTATTTTAGCCCATTGCAACACGGCGTCCTCCTTTGGAGAAGGGGCTTACATTTTCAATTACTGTGCACTACTGGCAAAGAAGAGACTACAAACCCTGAACTAATGGAAAATAAGCATTGTTGTTGTCTATGTCTGCTTAAAACATTTTGCTACTACACTAGCTTTGGCGAAGGTAGTGACGTGCTTAACGAGAGGGTTGTGGGGTATTTCAGCAGGATTTTCAAAATCTGTTTTTTTAATCTTTATAAGCTTCCCAAGCAACGCTTAGCGGCGCTGCTGCTCTTGACAGGCAGCGCCATCTCTGGCAGAAAAAGAGAAACTGGGGCGTCATCAGCGAGCGTTTTCCCTTCTCTCCACCGCGTTGCCGCTCGCTTCCGTGCACGTGCAGAGCTCTCGCCGTGCACTTGCGGCGTCTCACAATGTACCGCGTGCAGTGCGGCTTCAAAAGGATCTTCAAGCTTGACTGGCGCTTCCGAAAAGCGAACTTGATAAAATGAGAAAGGCTATCACGTTAAAGGGGTCATGAACCACTTTTCCAAGTAATGATCTAATGGCCTCAGTATCGGAGTGTACTGCCTCCCGAATCGATTGCCGCAAAAATTTCTCGAATCCGTCAAGAATCAGCGGAGTTACGGGGGTTTGGCGCACGCTCCCAGCGCTTTCTCTCTTTTCTCGTGCCGGCGAGCGCACTGGAAGCTAGACAGGGAGGGATGGCATGGGGGAAAGAAGTTACGCCAGCGCGCGTCATGAAACGCGATCGCTCTCCCGCTGTGATTCGCTTGCGCGAGTGCGGCTACCGTGTACTGAGGAGTGCGGCGCCGGCAAGTGGCGGCACCCCGCGGCAAGAAGCGCATCTGATCCGAACGCCGCTCTCGATTTACGTCGGCTATCGGCCAATAAGCATGCTATGTCTCTTGCGACGTACAGCGGACACACGCCCCGCCCACCGACGAGAGTGAGAACCGGCCTCTGTTAGAAAAGAGGGTGCCTGGGGAAATGGCAACTTCGCGCTCCGCTTGTGGTCATTACGCGGCGCGCACGACTGTAATATTTGGCAGAGCAGTTCATAGCCGTGTCAGCTTTCCGCAGGATGTGTTTTTTCAATCAGCCCAAGGGGTGCTTCATGACCCCTTTAACGGTGAACAGCAGACGATCGACGACAACCACGCCCCACTCGAAGCGAAATGCATTTCCCAAGTCGCGATTACAACGTGTAGGACGTATACCTCGAGGTAAGTCTCATTCTGTCATGTTAAAGATGAATAATGGTCCACATGCACTCCGAAATGAAGCCGTACACGCTATCGATGTTCTGCGGCGTGGACTACGAATCATATGATTGTTGTTTTAATATAGCATGCTTACAGTAGCAGCCGTGTACTTTCGTGAACAAACGTTTGCGGCGTGCGAAAAAAAGATTATAGGGCCATGGCACTGCTTCCTGAGAAGGTTTGAGTCAAGTCCTCCGTGCCGCTGGAGAATCACCCGCCGATTAAGACGCGAGGCAGCTAGCTGAGCTTCAACCACTGTGAAGCAAGATGAACTGCTCGCCTCGTTTTTTCGGCTCTCGCGTCATGCTTGCAGTCTCTTTTTATGATATCGACTTGACAGGCGTATAAAACCTGTTGCGTGAACGCGGCTAGAAAATCGCACAAAGTCAGAAGGTGGTTACTTCAAGGTTGCAATTGCAAAGCATGTATTAAGTGCCAGTTATATTTAGCGGCTTAAATATATATCACACCAATAAAGTGACAAAAACAAAGCAAACCTGCAGAGCGATGTGAAAGCTTGCTGAAAATGCACAGACGTCCGTTCCGGCGTGATAAAGCAGCCTTCCCGACGCGTGAAATGCAGGCGCCGAACTTCTGACAATGTGCGGAGTTCAGTTGAATTCAACCAACCGCGCAACGCTAACGGTATAACGCGAATGTGAACGTTCAACAATGACGGGTAGGCCTCACGAGCACGGGGAATCAAAACACAAAGTTGCTTCACCTACAACCGTAACTGGACTTTAACAATGCGAGAAGACAGCGAGTAATCATTACTGTAGTCGCTGCGTGCATGCGCCCCGTTACTTAGCGATTCAGGTAGTCGGAACGAGCGAAAGCGATGAACTCAGACAGCCAAAATAGAAGGCGAGACAGCGCTGTCAGCTATCCACGCTTGCCGCCTTTATTTCTCGTGCGACACGCCCGGGAAACGATACAGTTTAACACGTGAATCGTGTACCTTGTCTGCACTGTTGTGGCTGGCCACTAAACCGCAATACTTCGGACCACGCTTGCGCTTCCGCGGGGTCGCTTCTGCCATCGTGGAAGTGCGCAGCTTCGCCCAGCAAGCCTCTCGGTCCAACGTACCCAGCTGACGGCCTCCTAGTTACCCGCACCGAGAGAAGAACGCGTGCGCACGTGTGCTACCGCTACCGTGAAAGGGGCTGAGTCGGCCGCGCGAAGGTTCAGAGCTTTCCGACAGAGCCGCAGCGCGGCTGGCGCGGCGCTGTCGTCGCGCCGCAAACTTGAGCTTGGGTTCCCTATTGCATGTAGCTTGAGTGGTCATTGGGCTCGGTCTACGAAGATATATATCATGACTAATTGAGCAGTAATGAGATAAATATTTACGTTTCAATGAGAATTGCTCTCAAATACATCCTAATTTATTGTAACACTTCCACTCGCTTTAAATGTGGTTTACGGAACCATTAAATTATGTAGATTCCACGCATTTATAGAACGTCGATCATAATGCGTGTTTCAAAGGCTTAGACGACCTGCACGAAAATGGCTTGTACGCAAGCTCCACTTTAGGGCACATGCACGCAACCACACAAATCGGAAACTAAGCACCATGCCCCTAAACATTTCACAATTTTCATTTCTTGAACACACTTCACAGCATTGGACAAAATTGCTCAGATGTGACACGGTGCGCAGAAGTTTCACCATCGGGCACAACAACACTCAAATGACGTTGGGCATTAAGCATGACAACAATGCCGGAGCAATAAAACTTGACCATCCTGATCGTATCATCGTTACTGAAGCTTCGGGTCGACTATTGTTTGCCGCGACGCACGGTACACACACAATACAGCCAACGCGAACACTTGTTCCCGGGATTGAGCACTGTTCACTTCGGCGCGCACTGAACGCATAACCTGCTTAGCACGCTGCATGATTGCGTCATGGAAATCTTCTGATGTCTTTGCGATTACACTTGATAGACGGACAGACAGACAGACAGGCAGACTATTAAGATAGTCCTGAGGAGCACGGCAGCCGTTCAGGGCGGCAGCGCCGCGGGCCGCTCCCACGTGGGGACGGGGAGGCTAAGCCTCACCGCGCCGCGTCGTGGGTCCTCTGGACGGCCCTTAACTGGTGTAGTAGATTCGAGCTCCTTAGCTCGCAGCACCACTCTTCTTCAGTGAGGCGTTGAGGGCCCCGTAAGGAGGGACACCGCCAGAGCGTGTGATCTAAACTGCTTCTCGCACCACAATCGGGACAGTTCGATTCAAAAGCATCCGTGTAAGAACTTAGGGTTGATAGACTAGGATAAGACCTGGTCTGCAGCATTCCAAGCGTGGCAGCCTGAGGCCTGGAGAGTTTCTCGTGCGGAAGAGGAAACGTTCGCCTAGACAGCTGGTAGTGCTTAGAAACCTCGTTGAACGTGAATAAAGGATCTCGAAAGACCTCCCTACCAGTCCCCGAGGTACCGCCTCCGTCCAACCCGGCGCGGTGGGTTAGCTCGCGCGCGCGGGTGTCGGCGACCTCGTTGAGGTTAGTCAGAGAGGATAAGTGCGACCCGAGATGAGCCAGAAACCACGTGATGGTGTGTGAGTAAATGACTCTGTCGCCTAGAATGTGTGCAACCTCGGCGGAAACGGAACCTGATGCAAAGGCTCTGATCGCCGCGTGAGAATCGGTGTAGATTTGATGCCTATTCTCGTCAAGTAAAGCGAGAGCCACCGCGGCCTGCTCGGCTCTAGCCGGGGTGGTATTCGTGAGAGATGCAGAGTTGAGAACTGCGCCACTGTGGCCCACCAGGACGGCCGAAAAGTTTGCCGATCTGCCGTACTGCGCGACGTCCACAAAGCATGCGGAGTGCGGGTCATCGCGAACTTGTTTTAGTAAGGCCTCGCCTCTGGCCCTTCGCCTGCCTGCATTGCGCTGCGGATGCATGTTGCGGGGAAGCGAGAAAACAGTTATACTGGCTCGCTGCTCCTTAGTAAGGCTAAACTTGCGTTCTTCCTCAAGAGATGGATTACAACCCAACACCGCCAGAATCTCCCTGCCAGCGGGCGAAGTAGACAGCCTGGAAACCTGAGCCGTGTGCTGCGCCTCGATAATTTCCTCTAACGTGTTGTGAACCCCGAGCTGCATTAGCCTCGTTTTGCTGGCATTCATCGGAATACCCAGCACCCTGTTGATGCTTTTTCGAATGAGTACATTAAGCTTCGCCTTTTCGTGAATCTGCCAGGAGTGCATGGCCGCCACGTATATGACGTGACTCATCAAGAACGCGTAGAATAGCTTCAATAGATTGTACTCCCTGATTCCACCTCGACTGTTCGAGACCCGAGTAATTAATCGTGCCACGCTGTTCATCTTCGCTGTAATTTTGGCGTTGGTATGCCCGTTGCATTCGTTGGATTCGATGAGCATACCGAGAACCCTGATAACCTCAACTCTGGGAATGGAGTGTCCTTCGCTGGAGTGGAGTACAATGTTGACCTCCGACAGGGGGACCCAGCCCTTAGGCTTAACCCCCCTTCTACTAGGTCTGTACAGAAGGAACTCCGACTTGCTCGAGGAGAGGCGAAGCCCCGTCCCAACGAGGAAATCCTCTGTGCGATCCAGCGCTTCTTGAAGGGCTTCCTCCAGCCTACCCTCGCTGCCTCCGACGCACCATACGGTGATGTCGTCCGTGTAGAGGGTGTGATTTATGCCCTCGACCTCCGAAAGCCTCTGAGACAATTTGTACATGGCGATGTTGAACAGGAGCGGAGATACCACCGAGCCCTGCGGTGTGCCCCACGAGCCGAGCTCGATGGGCCCTGACCGGAGGACCCCAATATTTAGTGCAGCCTTTCTGTGTCTGAGGAACGAGCCGACAAATGCGTGGAAGTTCTGACCTAGACCGAGGTCTGAGATGGAATCGAGTATGTGGACGTGCGAGACATTATCGAAAGCCTTCTCTAGATTTAAACCCAGAATGGCCCTGACGTCCCTCGTGTTTCTATCGATGATCTGACATTTTATCATCTTCATGGCGTCCTGAGTGGAAAGGAAGTGTCGAAAGTCAATCATGTTATACGGAAAAAGACCACGGTCCTCAATGTGCTTGGATACACGGCTGGATCACATGTTCAGCCACTTTGCCTATGCACGACGTGAGTGAGATCGGCCTGAGATTCGTCAGGTCAGGAGGGCGCCCCGGCTTCCGAATTAGGACAACCGACGCCAGCTTCCACGATTCTGGAACCGCACCTTCCTCCCAAACCCGATTTATTTCGTCGGTTAGGAATGCGATCGACTCGTCGTCCAAGTTGCGAAGAAGTCTGTTTGAGATGCCGCCCGGACCCGGAGCAGAACGACCATTAAGACCTTCGAGGACCTCCTTCACCTCAGGGATGCTAAAGGGCTCGTCCAAAATGGCCATTGGAGGGCTCTTGTAAGGCGGATAGACCACATCATGCGCAGTGGCTAAAGGTAGATATCTTTTGGCGAGCGACTCTAGTATTGCCGTATCGGAGTTGTCCTGGCGGGCCAAATGTAGAATCTTATCAGTGGCGCGTCTCTGATTAGTCCTGGAATTGGATTCCTTTATCAAATGCTTGCTTTCTTTATGAAGGACTATAGTGGCTGTGGATGCGCTGTAGATTTCTTCCATCATGTTTATATAGGCTTCGTCGATGCCCTGATTCCGCAGTGCTTGCATGACTGCTGATGTCTCCACCGAATCAAATGCCTTCTCGTAATCTATGAAAGCTATGTATAGGGGTTGGTTGTATTCCGCGCATTTCTCTATCACCTGATTGATAGTATGAATATGGTCTATTGTTGAGAAGCCTGTACGAAATCCTGCCTGGTCCCTTGGTTGATTAAACTCTAATGTCGTATTAATTCTGTTAGCAATTACTTTTGTGAATAGCTTGTAGACAACGGACAGTAAGCTGATGGGCCTGTAATTTTTCAGGTCCTTGACGTCCCCTTTCTTATGGATCAAGATGATGTTGGCATTCTTCCAAGATTCTGGTATCCTCCCTGTCGAGAGACACTCTGTAT
This sequence comes from Rhipicephalus sanguineus, assembly GCF_013339695.2. NCBI lineage: Eukaryota > Metazoa > Arthropoda > Arachnida > Ixodida > Ixodidae > Rhipicephalus > Rhipicephalus sanguineus. The sequence continues at coordinate 77,109,359 of NC_051178.1, read as the reverse complement.
ACAGGGTGGCCAGTTTCTCTAACATAATCTCTCCACCGTCTTTCAACAGGTCTGATGTTACCTGATCCTCACCAGCGGCTTTGCCTCTTTGCATTCCCTTTAGGGCTTCCTTTACTTCTCCTGTTAATACTGGTGGGATGTCAGATTCCTCTGGGATATTACTGCTTCTTACGTTATCATCCTGACTGTCTCGGCTGCAGTACAGATCTCAGTAGAACTCTTCCGCTAACTCAACTATTCTATCCATATTGGTTGTGACCTTGCCATCCTTGTCCCTTAATGCATACATCTGATTTTTGCCTATGCACAGTTTTGTCTTCGTAGCTTTGAGGCTTCTTCCGTTCTTTAGAGCATGCTCAATTCTCTCCATATTATACTTTCTTATGTCGGCTACTTTACGCCTATTGATCAACTTCGAAAGCTCCGCCAGCTCTATTTTGTCTGTTGCATTTGAGGCTTTCATAGCTTGACGTTTCTTAATGAGGTTTTTCGTCTCTTAGGATAGCTTACCAGTGTTCTGTCTGACGACTGTACCCCCGACTTCCACTGCACACTCTTTAATGATACTAGTCACATTATCATTCACTGCGTCAACGCTAAGGTCGGTTTCCTCGGTTAAAGCCGCGTACCTGTTTTGAAGTGAAACTCTGAATTCCTGTACTTTCCCTTGCAGAGCTAGTTCATTAATCGGCTTCTTGCGTATCAGTTTCTGCCGTTCCTTCCTCACGTCTAGTTGAATTCTAGATCTTACCATTCTATGGTCACTGCATCGGATCTTGTCAACTACTTTCACATCCTGTATAATGCCCGGGTGGTCGCACATTATGAAGTCTATTTCATTTTTAGTTTCGCCATTAGGACTCCTCCACGTCCACTTACGAGTAGTCCGTTTTCTGTAGAAGGTATTCAGGATCCGTAAATTATTGCGTTCTGCGAACTCTACTAGTAACTCCCCTCTGGCATTTCTAGAGCCGATGCCATATTCCCCAACTGCATGACCTCCAGTCTGCTTCTTGCCTACTTTTGCATTAGAGTCGCCCATCAGTACAGTATACTGTGTCTTTACCTTACTCATTGCTGATTCTACGTCTTCGTAGAAGCGTTCAACCAGTTGATCATCATGGCTTGATGTAGGCGCGTAGGCCTGTATCACCTTCATCCTGTACCTCTTATTAAACTTAATCACGATACATACCACCCTCTCATTTATGCTATATTATTCCTCTATATTGCCAGCTATATTTTTATGAATAAGGAACCCCACTCCTAGTTCTCTTCTGTCAGCTAAGCCACGATAGCATAGGACGTGTCCGTTCTTCAGCACTGTATAAGCCTCCTGTGGCCTCCTGACCTCACTGAGCCCTATTACATCCCATTTAACACCGTCTAATTCCTCGGATAGTACAGCTAGACTCGCCTCACTAGATAAAGTTCTAGCGTTATATGTAGCCAAGTACAGATTCCAATGGCGGCCTGTTCGAACCCAGTGATTCTTAGCACCCTCTGCTGCGTCGCAGGTCTGACCGCCGCATTGGTCAGTTGCTTCGCAGCCGCTGGGGACTGAGGGCCGAGGGTTAATTGGTGTATTCATGTGGGAGGTAGTTGCCAAGTACTACACCAGGGTGGCCAATCCTGGTCTGGTGAGGGAGTGTTGTGGTCGCCAGTGAGGCTGCACCCCAGGCCTTTTACACAATTCCATCATGACGCGGATTTTTTTTAATCCGGTTGGGAATTGTCCGGCACCGGGATTCGAACCACCGACCTCTTGCATGCGAAGCTGATGTTCTACCCACTACGTCATCGCTGCAACCGCGCTGACAGGGAGACACGATCTCTCCAATGCTATTCACCGCGTGTTTACAGGAGGTTTTCAGGGCCCTAGATTGGGAAGAATTAGGGATAACAGTTAATGGAGAGTATCTCAGTAACCTGCGATTCGCTGATGACATTGCATTGATGAGTAACGCGGGAGACAAATAGAGCTCATGATTACTGAACTGGATACGGAAAGTAGAAGAGTAGGTCTGAAAATTAATATGCATAAAACTAAAGTAATGTGGAACAATCTTGCCAGAGAACAGCACTTTGCGATAGGTGGCGAGACGCTGGAAGTTGTAAAGGAGTACGTCTACTTAGGACAGGTAGTAACCGCGGAGCCGAACCATGAGAGTGAAATAACTGGAAGAATAAGGATGGGATGGGGCTCATTCGGCAAGCATTATCAAATCATGAATGGTAGTCTACCACTATCTCTCAAGAGGAAGGTATATAACAGCTGCATCTTACCGGTATTTACCTACGGAGCAGAAACCTGGAGACTTACAAAGAGGGTTCAACTTAAATTGAGGACGACGCAGCGAGCGATGGAAAGGAAAATGATAGGTGTAACCTTACGAGACAGGAAGAGAGCAGAGTGGGTCAGGGAACAAACGGGGGTTAAGGATATCATAGTTGAAATTAAGAAGAAGAAATGGATATGGGCCGGCCACGTAGCACGTCGGCAGGATAACCGGTGGTCATTAAGGGTAACTGACTGGATTCCAAGAGAGGGCAAACGCGTGAGGGGAAGACAGAAAATTAGTTTGTAGGTATAACGTGGCAACAGAAAGCACACGACCGGGTTGATTGGCGGAACATGGGAGAGGCCTTTGCCCTGCAGTGGGCGTAGACAGGCTGATGATGATGATGATGATCTAATGCTTGAGCAGGTTCAATTTACCGCCAGTTCGCATCTATCCGTCCACCGAGTTGCAGATTTCATTCCACTGTTGCTTGGAAAGCATTTGACAGTGCATCTCTATGGTGCGATTCAATTCCGCGACCTTTTTTCGCAGTCGGCGGTTCAGCCGCTGACCTTTCCATCTAGCCAGGAGGGCCCCTTTAGCCTCCAGAAGGTGTGCCATTCGGCTGTCCATCCTGTCCACATTCAAGTCGGTGGCAACGGACTTGGTGGCCGACTGTACATCCTTCTTAAGCTGCGCTACCCAACTATCTAGGGAAGTGGGTTTTTCGGCTTCCCTCTCCTCCCTGATTTTACCGAAAATATTCCAGTCAGTAATCGTAAACTCCTTCGGAGACCTCTTATGCACCACCAATGACGTAGCCAGCACGCAGTGATCACTGCCCATGGGCTCATTAAGATTACACCACGCGGCGTTCCCGACGTTTGCGACGAAAGTAAGGTCCGGCGTGGTATACCTGCTGCACGAGTTTCCGAGGACGTTACAAAAAAATTACAGCATATCCACGGGGTGAATGATGATGAGTGGGGCGAAGCTCCGGAGGGCATCATCGGTAAACTGTGAATACGAGTAATTCGCCCCACTAAAGTAAACACGTGAGAAATGTTAAACATCAAACTTTTATTGTTGGTTTCCGTGGTCCCTTCATTATCACCGCTTTACGATTGGACTGGCAGAACCGCTTCGTGAAGGGGTGGTGAGCATCAGGCGTTGATGTCCGAAGCACCGAAGACCGAGAGTCGTATTCCTCAGAGAAATTGTGGTTGCTGCTCGAGCTTCCCACTTCGTCGTCCTCAGTTATCTAGCCGGCCTTGAGCCGTGTTTTCACCATATACAAGTACCGCCATCTAGCGGACACTGCACGAACTAAACAAGAGGGGGCTACTACGTACATCGGGGACGCACGACCCACGGCTTAAGGAGCTTCGACCCTAAAAGACGAAACGACGACACTCGCATCAGCATAGCCCACTTTCTACACTGTGTCCGTCTCTTCGTTTCCGTTGACAATCGCACGCTCTGACAGGGCCAGGAAGTTCAAACGGGCTGGCTACTTTCCATGAACATCTCCGCGGGAGTGCTATAACGCTTATGATGATTACAGTGATAAAACCAGCAGTTTTTTCACGTCGCTGCAGCGATAGGCCTCGCTCCCGCTTCAAGCAAGTGCCATGTTTGCTATGAAAACAGCCGCCTTCGAGCAGCCAATAAGAGCCGGCCTGCTGCAAAAGTTCAGAACCGCTCTTCGTGACGTCATTGAGGCGGCCGCTCCCGGCCGGGTGTGCGGATAGCGCGTGGAGAGGCCCCAGTGATGCCAACCTAAGTCAACGTTTTATCCTTAGATTGACCCCCAAAATACCCTAGATTGCAAGCAAAACCCCTAGATTAACATTTTAATGCCGTCATTCAAGTTAATTAACTTTTAACAGAGTATAATGATCTTCCGCTATGTGGCCCAATTCGTGTGAATTTATTAGAAGTAAGAGACGTCATATTAACCGCCACTCAAGGCCTTTCTTCTTCATTTTCTGTCGAGTAATTGCACATGCACGGCTTGCAGATGGCGCCATTTGCAACAGAGACACACAAACCTGTCAAGTTCACTTCGCCCACTCATTGAATGCATTGTTTGGTTCAATCGCAAGTATATGATGTGATTGTTTGGTTCAATCGCAAGTATATAACCCCTTCGTTCTACTCTCATTGTACTCTCAATGTATTCTCATTTTCCACATTTCCAATCAGCGTTGCATGCAGGGGCCAGAAATTTTTTTTTTGGGGGGGGGTGTGTTCAACCATACTTTATGTATGTTCGTGCCTGCGTTTGTATGTGCGCGTGTATATATACGCAAGCAAAACTGAAAAATTTCGAGGGGGAGTTTGAACACCTCCCGCCCTGGCTACGCCCCTGTTTGCATGATTTGTGGTAGATACACTGGGCCTTTTTTACAGCGAAAGCTGTTATGAGATCATTTCACCGGCCGTTTTTGGTGCCGTAGTTGTCCGCCGCCGCCGGTGTCCGTAACCAGTATCGCTCGAAATAAGAAAAAAAACTAAATGAGAAAAAAAGTCCAGGATGGAACGAGGTTCGAACATGGGCCCTCTGCGTGGGAGCCCAGTATTCAACCTCTGAGCCATGCCGGTGCTTGAAACTGCTTTGCAAAAAGGTCCTATACAGGCTTCATGTCGGGAAGGAACCACCACAGCATATGCAATATAGCGTGGTAGAAGAGTAAAATAAGCACCAAGCGTCGCACAACGCGAATTATGTAAGCAGGCGTCATACAATGCGAATTGCGCAACGAGTAGGTTGTTGAATGCTTCCAACCCATTACAAAGAGCTCTGCCATAATTCTTCATCGTCATCACGCACATCATCAACAAAGTGCGCATAATGCCTTACATGCGTTTAGCAGGTACCACGGCTGTCTGTAAAATGACGAAAAATGGCACAGTGCCTACTGCCCTACTTCTCAAAAATTACAATGATTTATAGCGCAGTGGATTCCTCGCAAGTGCACTTCTGTTGGTTGCCAAGGAAGCCCATAACGCTCCCATGATCCATTTCCTCAGGGTCTCAATAAAGTCAATTCTCTCTCTCTCTCGCTCTACGTTTCTCCGGTTAAAGTGTGTTATAAAGCGTGGTAGGACAGTTAAATAACGACCGGGCGTCACACAATATGCATTACGTAACTAGTGGGTCGTTTAAAGCTTCCAACTCATTACAAAGGGCGCAACCATAATTATTCATCGTCATCAACCGCCGCATCAACAAACTGTACATAATCGCTTACATATGGTACCTCGCTTCTCCGCAGAACAACGAATAATGTCAGTGTCGTGCTGGGTGCCTCCAAACTTCCCAAATATTACACTTTGTGGCGTAGTGGGTGCGTTGCTAATGTGCCTGTATTAGTAGCCACAGGAGAGTTTATAACGCGCTCTAGAAAAGCCGCTCTTCCGGCTTTCGCTGTGACTGTGCTGCGCTTTCCGCGCAGGCCTGGCGTTTTTTACTGGCTGAGAGCCATCCTGCGTACTTTCTATCAGCTTTCCGTATGGCCAAATATTTTTGTCACTGTTTTCGTTCTTATGAAAACGACACGACGAAAACAATGAAAACACCCGATGTCTTTTCGTCTCTACAAGCTCACCCAATTTCCAGTCTTACTTTCGTTCTCTTTCTCTCAAAGTCTCGTGGGCCAGACGTTATGAGACATGAAGAATTTGGACGGTGAAGGCACGCGAGCGTGAACTTTGCATATTTTCATGTGCGCTACAAGACAAACTTTTCTTTGTTTCACAAAGTAGCAATCACTCAGGGCGCTCATGATGATACACGCGCGCATGCAAACACTTAGGAGGGTAAAGATTTAGTTCCTCGCAGTATTCAGCATATTGTAATCTCGCGTTACAGAACTGCAGTCAGTTCCACTCGGCCCGGCAGAACACCAGACCTCTCTAAGCTGAAAAACAGCAAATAGCGAAATGTATCGTCTTTTATTGCCTTTCGAGTTGAAAACGCGTGATTACTCAATAATGTATCTGATTACGCCGCGTAATGCAACATTTCGAGAGCCTTACGAGCATCCCTAGATTCAATAAAAAGGCGCCAAATCCCTGAGAGAGGTAGAAAATCACAAGATCTAGGGATAAATCCCTAGGGTTGGCATCACTGAGAGGCCCTTAGCCGAGAAGGACGGAGTTCACGGAGTCGCGGCAACGGGAAGTGCCCGCTGTTTCGAAGAGCGCGTCAGTGATGATGGTACGCGAATGTCACGTGAGATTGGGAGGAGCACTCGGCGAGGAGGGCAAAGCGGGTTTGGGAGAGGCGACCAGCAGATGAGTGGAGGGTAGCGAAGGAAAAAGTGAAGTGAGTGATGACAGCGTTTCGATCATCAAACGCGTGTAACTCCGCTATTACGGCACCGTTTCGAAAAAAATCTCACGGGTACGTGTTCGTTGTACACTGGAGCACAACTGTCACACCACAGCTAAATTTCAAGCTCTGGGTGATTTAGGGGCCCTTTAGGTCCAAACTGTGAACAGCAGCAAGGTTTTCGGGGCTCTCGACTTCGACATTTAAGGCAAGAGTTTGTTGAAGGTGGCGCCTCCAGTGTCTCTCTTTACGGCGTATCTTCGAGGCTCTGAGCCGGAGTTCGTCACGGTGGCTTTTTCCCATTTTTGATTGAGGTGAAGCCACACAGGCTGACGAGGAATTAGTGTCGAGAGATTTCTTGTGTGGCAGTCCCCGTGTTTGTGTTGCTGTTTTTGCCTTTCATGGAGAAGCGTATGGTGAGGTATGGTTCAGAAGCTTGGCTGCAGTACGGTTGAAAGGTTTGGTGGGAATGGCTTGATACTGTTGTCCACGCCTGAAAGTTTCAGAGGCCACACATCCTGTAATTATCTTGCGACGTTTCGTAGGATCGGATTTTGCGTTCGATTCTGCAATTTGACGAGGTCTTGCTGGAACTGCTTAGATCAAATTCGATACGGGAAGTACTAGATCATGTGCCACTCTTTGCATCTGGCTAGATTAGTCTGGTGCACGTGACAGCGTGTCTGCTGCTGTGAGTCGCTTGGCTGGTACGTAGGTGATAGCGATGTTGCACCACTGTAGTCACAGAAGTCGCTGGATTCATGGTGAGAGCTTGTTGTAGTATTTATTTTGAATACCGATGAGTCGCTTATGATCTGATTGCACTGCGATGTGTCGCGTGAAGGTATAGTAGCAAAATATTTCGCATGCGAACACCACAGCCAGAAGAAGCTCTTTTTCTATTTGTGCGTACCGCTGCTGCGTGGTTGTGAGAGCTCCTGATGCGTAAGCCACCGGTTTGCCATCTTGCAGCAGCACTGAGCCCATTCCGTAGTAGATGGATCAATGAGACTGTGATGGGCTTAGATGGATCTAAATTTCGATGCACGGTTGCCATCATTTCCATTTATTGAGCTCTACGGTGTCGGTATGCTGCTGCGCCCAGTGCCAGTGGACATCTGTATTTACAAGTTCACGAAGAGGTGTCGTCGTTTCTGGGAAGTTGGGAATGTATTTCGTTAGGTAAGTTGCCATTCCCAAAAATCTTTACAACTCTTTCTTTGATGGCAGTGTCATGGCTTTGATGGCTTTCACTTTGTCGCTGGAGCGATCCCTTGAGGTGAGAGTCGGTGACCCAAATACGTAATTGCCGTCAAACCCAGCTCGAGCTTTGCCTTGTTGAGCTATAGGTCCTTGTCGTGCTACTGTGAACACACTCCTGAGGTCTTTCTCATGCTCTTCAAGGTATCGTGACGCGACCAGAAGGTCGTCAATGTAGGGCTTGACGGTAAGCTGCCGTTCGAAGACCCCGTCAATCATAGGCCGGCAAACTGACTTACGAGTCGACTCACTAGACTCAGACTGGGCCGTGATTGTGAGTGAGTCCGGGTGAGTAATATTTTGCTGAGTTGGAGTCCAAGTGAGTCCGGCTGAAGAAAATGTTAGTCTGAGTAAGACTGCGTCCAGTTGAGTAAACTATGAGGGAGTGTGAGCCCGACGCGGAAAATATCCTTCTTGAGTGAGTCCGAGTGAGCTCCACCTGTTGTCGCCGTCTTATGATCCTATCTACTCATCTTCATTATTACTATCAGCCTTATATCGGCTCAGGTTTGTACTCAGGTTTATTCAAACATACCTCAGCACACTAGCATTTATGGGCCACCTGAATATTTATTGATCAGAGGCGTGAGTTAGGGGAAGGGGTGCTGTGACCTCCGCTCGTAAACTCTTTCATGAGAATTCCTTGCTAATAATCTCTCATTTGAATCGCGCATTTCACAATTCTTATCTCACAAATTGTAGAGCACCCATTATGTGAGTATTGGCGGTAAACAGGATTGACACCATGATCGAAAAAGCTAATTTTACACCAACGGACTCATGAATTGACTCATTCAGGCTCTCTCAGACTCAGGCGAAGCCATGAGTCTGAGTCTGAGTGTGCCCGGCTGAGGAATATGTTGGTGAGTTTGGGTCTGAGTGTGTCCGGTTGAGAAAGAGCTTAGTGAGTCTCAGTCCGAGAGAGTCCGGTTGACGAAAATTTGGGTGAGTCTGAGTCCGAGTGAGCCCTCAGATCAAAATATATTCCTTGGGTGAGTCTGAGAAAGCACGAATTTTTTTGCCGACCTATGCTGTCAATAGCTTGCAGGAAAAGGTCAAGAGCTGTTGCGAGACCAAATAGAACCCGAAGAAATCTTCCCCAGGGCGTCGTGAACGTACAGAAACGCGAACTTGCTTCATCCTCAGACCAGTTAGTAGAAACCACTTTTTGCGTCAAGGACGGAGAATGCTTTTGCACAGCTCTAGTTTACAAAGAGTTCCTCCGCCACAGGCAATTGGTAGTGTTGTATTTTGGCGGCTTTATTTAGGTTCCGGGCATCTAAACACAGCCGGTCACAGCTGTCTTTTTTGTTTTGTTGATCATAACAATAGGATGGACCCACTCGAAAGGCTCCGTGATTTCGGTGATGATTCAATTTTATTGCATTCGTTTCAGTTCTGCTTTGACTTTGTGCTCTAATGCGCTGGGTACACGGCGTGGAGGTGAAACCGTGAGAATTACTCCTTCCTTCAGCTGTATGGAATAAATGCAGGGTAGTTTTCCGATGCCTTCAAATACATAACGAAAGTCGTTGAGCACGGCTTCAAGTTGTTGCATTGCTGTGCACGCCGCTACAGTTGTTCGCTAATGCTGCCCTCTCATGACCAGATTCAGGACTTTGCGTTGGCGCTCAAAATCGACTTCAGCGGCCGTATCACGGCGATAAACTTTAGGGCGCACTCTTTTTCGGTTGAGCAGCGCAGCTCGCATTCCTTGTCGATGGGAAATTGCTGCCCCTTATAAGTTGTCACTCGTGCTGCTGTCGGCTTCAATTCAGGCTGCGATGGCCGCGCGCTGAACTGATTTTTCGATATTATGTTTACGTCGGAGTGTAGTCATTTACGTCAACTGTTTCTGTCCACTCCGAGATGTTGTTCATATTGTGGAGGTTGAGACTCTCCAAGGAAAGTTCTTGCTGTTCATCCTGCTGCTGTGGATCTTCTAGAAGACCTATGCGCTGGCGGGCGGTACTGCTGCCTCGTTGGCCTTGCCTGCGCCGGCTGGCTAAATGACCGCATTTGCCACAGTTGTAACAGTTCGCACCGCAGGCAGGGCATTCGCGTAGTCTGTGCGCTGTTCCACGCAGTGAACACTTTTGTGCAGCTTCAGCTGCGACTTCTGTAGTCACTTCCCCATTGTTGCTGGTTTTTGCGAGTTCCATTGCTTCGGGTTATGTACAGCTTGCACTTCTAAATACGGCTCCTGCAGCTCTTTTACGTTTTTCTTGAATATTTTCGCTGCCTTGCGCGTTGTTATAATTTTGTCGAGTGTGAGGTCCCGTTCGCTAAAAAGGTGTTCTCTTACATCTGCACCTGAGATTCCTTTGACGCAGCGGTCACCAATAAGTCGTTTTTTTTTTCTCCCCAAAGTCGCATTTGCCTGCTTGCCTCCGAAGGTCCGTTAGAAACTCGTCGAATGGTTGCTTTTATTTTTTCTTCTTCCTGTTAAACGCAGCGGACGCCTGTATACGTCTTTGTATGGCCTGTAGGGGGCGTTGAACTGTTCCGGGATGTACGTAACTCGATCGGTCGGCTGCTCGCCGTCGGTGGTTGGAGGTAGAGGGGGAAATATCTGGGCGACGCGGAGACCGTGGGGGCCGAGAACCTGGAGAAGTAGGGCCCTCCGCGTAGCCGTAGGCTTGGACGGGCATGTACATGCTTGCTCGTAGGTGTTGTACACTTCTTTCCAGTCCTCCCAGGCTTGCTGCGGACTGTCGCCTGGCTGGATGTGTGCCGGTGCTTCAAGGAAGACGCTGGTCATACTTGCGTGGTGGTTGCGATCACTCTGACACTATGTTATGTTGTGTTGTTGTTAGTCGGCAATGAATACGGGACCAGGCCAATCGAGAGCAGAAGTGGAACTGTTTATTCTCCAGATACAGATTAAGGAAGCGTAACGTAGGTGGCGCTAGTTGATGTTCTTTAGTTCAAGGGCAGCGCATAGATGCCATCACTAGAGGCAGAGCTGGAATATTACGCACATTTATAACGCTTTCTCGGCAGAGTTTTCGATGCAACAACGAAGAAAACGAAAGAAGAGTCGGTGAATCGTATTACAAACCTAGCAAAGCCCTAAGATTTACACTTCCTTCGTAATCCTAAGATTAGCTGGTCATTTTGGAGCTTTCAATCAAGATTATGCTTTAAAAAGTCGCATCCTCATAAGAATGACGCAGAAGGATATTCCATTTTGTTAGACAGAAGAATGTGACGACTCCAAGAGAGGATTGGTGCGTATCATTACTGCGCTTACCATTATCAGTACTGCGCTTACCAAACTTTGTGCTGTCCTTCGATCTGAACACCCATGCGTATCGCGATGGAACGGGAGCCGTCATGTATCAGAGAGATCTGTCACGACTGCAAAACCAACAACTTCGTGTAGTTGGATACTACAGCTACACATTCAACAAAACGGATTAATCTTCACGTTGGCAGAAAAGCAAGCTCTTCCGTTTTTTTATTTATCTGTTTACACATAGTGTTGGCCTGTCGGCCGTCACGGGGTGGGTCAAAAGCAGCACTCCTGCAAGTCGCACATTGCATGAAAAAAGACACATGCACATTGAGAAGAGAAAAAAGATACTACATGGGGAAACATTAGAGAACAACACAACAAAATTAGATGTGTGCATATGCGAAATAGTTCGTATATACATTGATCAAATTATACAACACCACAAATGCACACTTAGTAAGCGATGATAGAAAACATAACGAGCATTACCGTGCAGAAACACAGCCGTGCATAATCGAAATATTCTGTACATGATCCGATCAAATATTGCAATGCTAACGAATGAACTCAGAGACCACCACAAAATAGAGGCACGCGCACATCCGTACGTATTTAATGGCCTATTGATTATTTTCAAATTGATCTGCACTGATGCTTCCTGGTCTTAGTAGCGGCAATTGATTTCATTCTTTATTGGTTCTTCGGAAGAAAGGAAACGCGCAGCTCTTACTGTTCAACTGAGGTACTTCGAAAGTACGATCTCTGCTTCTTCGCACTATTCTACATTGTCTTGCATCAAGTACTGATTACTAGTGATGGTAAATTTGTTTTTAGTGAGAAGGTAAAGACAAAACAAACCTTTGTATTCGCCTGCGTAAGTAAGCGCAGCAAACTGAGCCTTTCGGTGATGGAATCTGTACAAGAGTGTCATGCTAGAATAAGCTTTGCTGCTCGACGTTGAGGTCTTTTCAGTCTCTTAATTAAACATTACTGATAAGGGTCCCAGATTATGCTGGCATACTCTAGCGTGGGCCGAACGTAGGTCAAATAAGCTGTTAGTTTTACTGACTGTGAGGGTAAATGCAATGTCCGTCGCAAGACGGACATTGCCCAAAACTGCAACTTTCAGAAGCAATTCTGCATGTAGCACTCTGTCGGCCGCTTTAGACAGATCAAGGCAGATGACATCGATCCGTTTATTTTTGTTTAAGGTATTGCCAAAATGATTATTCGTTTCAAAAAATGTGTTGTTATGGACAGGCGCTGTTGGAATCCATCTTGGTTGAGAAAAATGTGTTGGCATTTTCAATGTACGTGTAGATTGACTTGGCTACTATGGGTTCTAGGATATTGCAGCAAGCGCATGTCAGCGACAATGGAAGATAGTTTTCAATGAATTACTTATCGCCAGATTTCTGCAGAGGTATAACTTTTGACTGAAGCCAATCATCAGTGATTCGGCATTTTGCGAGTGACGCGTCAAACACACCCTTTATGTAATGAGCAAGCAATTCCGCATAACTGCGCAGGAATGCGTTCAGTATCTCATCGGGGCCTACCGATTTTTTTACGTCAATAATCAGTAGTTGGACCACAACCCCCTCATAGGAGCGTTCAACATCTGGAATTTTTTCCGAGCGAAACCATCAAGAGAGAACGGATTCGACAATGGATTGTGGCGGAGTAGAAAACACCCACTCAAAAAACTCGTAACAAGAAGCAAGTACTGCAGGATCAGTAACCACCGCGTTATCCACTACAATGCTAAGTGGCTTTTTCGACATATGACATCAAATTTTATCAGGGTACATCGTCTTTGTGGGTGGAACCCGAATGCGTAGAAATAAAGCAATAAACACGCCTGGCAGTGATATCACTAGAAGTATTAACGATGATACTACCGATTGCACTATCGATGGATTGTAGATAGTATTACTATCGATACTTTGTTTACACTATAGTTAGTGTCTATCGATGATATCGACACTTAATTTAGCGATAGTTCTGCATCACAAGTGAGCAGTGGTAACCACATACTTTCGTGTATATTACTTTCATATGAATTAAGGGAGAAATTTCGTTTTAGACGCAATTTATTCTGAACAATGAAGCATTTATTTCAGCGTTGCAGATTTAGAGTATTTGCCTGCGATGATTGGTTTAAAGTGATCAGTTTATGCATTTCTTTGGGGCGGTCGTTTTCACATTGATGAAATCTGCCGAATGGTCCTTCACAGTGATTGCTTGCTGAGGCTTCTTCAGTATCGTGCTGTGTAGCGTAAAATTGGGCATAAAAGATATTCACAACACCTCCATTTCAAGCTGCTCGTATATTTTTCGTTTCCATGATCGTCGTGAATCCCAGTAGGGTACATCAGGCTGTCTTGCTTGCAACTTGCTCTGTGGTTCTTTGGGCTACCTGCCCGTCTTTCGTGCTGCTGGTGTGATTCATTGTACATACATGAGTGCCCCGTGTAAGCTAAACGAAGTGTTGGGAGGCTTTTGCATAATGAAATATTTAGTGGCATGGTGCGCGTATAGCTTTCCGGTTCGCAAGCACTTTCTGTCCCCTACCGCTGCCTTTTGCAGGCTCAAGGGTATATTTGGAAGCTATAAAATATAGTATTATTTACCCACAGATTGTACCCCTATTCAGTCAATTAGGAATCTTATGCGCATAAAACCACATGTGTTTTATTGTCCATTCACCTTGATTATTCTTGCCTATGTATGGTACCGACCGCTTGGGACCCCAATTTTTCGATTCCACAGAGTACACAGAAAATTACCCTCGGCAGCGTCCGGTATTCCCAATGTTACATTTTTGTTTTTTTTGTACCTTTCTTACTCACGCCTTACAAGAAGCCTCTCGAGTGCGGACACCGGCACCTCGACCAACAAGCTTAACAGAGTGGCTAGGGAAAATGACAGTAGCAGGTTTCCGGCGAAGAAATAAGCCTGAAAATCAAAATTAACATCTATTTAAGGCATGCACGTCAACATAATTCCATACAATTTCCAAGTCTATGGTATTGCATTGACATCTATAAAACAGTGATACAGGGCAACATAGTTCGTGCACAAGTAGCGAGCGCTAAACTTGAAAACCTTCGGGGAACCGTTGTGCATTGTGTTACTAACTGGAAGGTTTCATTGCCAGATATGAATTAATTTACATTACTATTTGCCTCGCTCTATTTTCGTCGATGGTATAAGCACAATCGTAAAAACTTTAACCTCTACCTTCGAACATAGACTGTGAAAGTGTAATCTAGTATAACGAATTAATTACACTAAGACAGTCGTAATTGAAGGAAACATCCTGTTCATTAAGTTTTGCACGAGGAGGCGGTATCAGGTTTCGCACGTCTGTTTCGCATATGTGCTTACCACAAAAAAAGCTGGCGCTTGGGTCAGTCGGCGATCAGAAATATTTGTTTATTTAGTTAGCTAGTTTATTTAGACACACTGTCAATCCCCGAGGGATTATAACAGGCGGACAATCTAAGACAGTGATTAGAACAGTCTAAAAATAATAATATTAAATAAAGAACCACCAAACAAAATATACAAGCACATATTTCAAAGTACAAACACATTGTCCTTTTATTTAAATAAGAACAAAAAGTATCACGTAACACCGTATTAATTTTGCGAGGCTATCAAGTCGCCGTCTATTAGTTTTGAGAAAGTGGCTAAGCATGGCTACTGGTAATGGAGGGGGATATGTTATTCCATTCTCTGATCGCAAGCAGGGAGAACGAGCATTTGAAAGCATGTGTGTGAAATCTGTAAGGGGCAAGGGTATGACAGTATTTGTGGCGGGTAGTTCTAGCTGCGGATAGCTTTATGTAGCGGGACTTGTACATGTTTAGGTGACTGCGTAACCGTTGGTACAGTCAGCCACAAAAGTTTACGGACCACGCGCGCGCGTGCCAAACTGCCTGTCTGCGCCACCTACCAGTGCGCTATCTACCGTCGACCGCAGCGCTGGACCGAAAACAGGTCTGCTTGTTATTTACTGGTATATCAGTTTTTTACACCCGCGCATAACATTGTTAGCTCGTTCATTTGACGAAAAGCGCTTATGTGCGGTGTGAGCTTCACGATTCTGCTTTGATAACAGACTCAAAGCTACGACGGCGTGCTTCGAACCCTTGATATCACTTTGTGAGGATTGCGACTGATTAGTTATGCTCTTGAGACAAAAACACGTAGCCGCGGCTGCCGAATAGCGCGCCGCCTTAAAAAGTGAAGGGTGTAGAAGAGTCATGCGCAGTGGGAAAACAGGTAGGCCTTCGATTAAACGAGGCATTCGTCTTGGGCGTAGCGCTGCTGTCGATCGCCGCTTCCGTAGCTGAAAATTCGCGAAGAGGCTCCAGGCCACGCGCCCGCGTGTTCCGTAAACTTTTGTGGTTGACGGTACATTAGCATTAAGCGTGCGAATATCGCATGGTTTTAATGGTTAGTATTCTAGCCTTCCTAATCAATTCCGTAAGCGAATCTGTTTCATGGTTTCATGGTTCATGCTTCATGGTTCTGGCAAGTTTGACGACTAGAGGAACTTCGAGTCCTCTAGCCACGTGAGAGCGGAAGTGTTCCGGTACCTATATTACGCCAGAAGGATTACCCGAGAAGATACACCGCCATTTTCGGGACCTTCAATCAATCAATCAGTGAATCAATCAATCAATCAATCAATCAATCAATAAACGTTTAGGGCGAAAGCGTTATATGCCTTACAAAGGGATGAAAATTTACCGTTGTTGGTCAATTTTCAACACAAAACACTCTTCGCAAGTCTTGTGTTGAAGTCGAACCGACACTGTCTAGAACACAGGCTATTTCTGAAGCTGGTGTTGCTTAAGGGCATTTAACCCAACAACCACCTCAGCTAAACACTTCCTGTGAGTAAGAAATATGCATACTTTTTTTATTCTTGGGTGTTCGTTAGTAACTTGAGCGACATGCGTAACTTGTATGTTTCAATACGCTGTAGTACTATGCACACAATTATGCTGTAGTTAAAGTGGCAATGTCAAAGAGATTTTGATAAGAAGTCCTTTTTTTCTTTTTTTGCTGCAATATATCGTCGGGTCCTAGCATTCTTAGTACGGCACGTCACTTAATGCAACACGCGAGAGATAATAAAGTATGCTTATTATCCACCAGCGAAGTCATCATACAGTATTACAGATGAGCGTGAATACTCGATTTTAGCGTTACATATCGTCGTGTTTCTGCGACGAATTGTCTTTTGTTGCGTGTTCCGCGTAGGACAGTCCAAGGAGATATATGTTGGTTCGTGGTCACTGCCATGACTTTCAGTGTCTGCAAGCTAGGCCACGTAGACATGAGGTGCGATGAGATCATGGTGATATTTAGTGCTTGGATCGGAGTTTCTTGTAGAGGATTGGCTGTCGATCGTTAAGATTTGCCAAGCTGTTTCGATGTGTCATGTCAAAAAGGCGTCAACCACGGACTGAAGTACTCTTACCACCCCATGTGAGTGGTGCAGTATTGAAGCTCTCAGTTTGTATCTGACGTCCAGGCGTTCCATCTATTATGCCGTTTAGTATGCCCACATCAAATGCAGCTTGAGTTGATATGCCACATTCACCGTAACGGTCAAATCTTTCCATTTTACTGTCGTTGCAGCATATTCATTGGATCCATCAGCTGGTGTGTGGCGAACATTGGAAGTTCAATCATTGCGAACAAATAGAACTCTGCTGGTATCAGTTCTCGGTGAAACTATGATGATGTATCCAGAAAGGCGAGTGCCGATACGCTTTCCGGACTTGGAGACGATAGCGCTGGAAAGCACTGTTTATATAGCCTACAAATTGTCTGCAGTCAAAGAGAAGACAGCGTAGACTGCAGGCATTTTATTGAAACATTGTGGTCTTTTTCCTAATGCCCTTCAGATAGGGTGGTAGGGACATTATGTCCATCGTGCCAGAACAGAACAAAGAATGTCAAGCGGCGTCAGGATAGCCTTAGTCATCGAAGAGGACATTGGGGTGAGGAAGCTGTGTAGAGCGTCTGGAATTGCAGGTAGCAATGAGTTGTTGTTTCCATGGTCTTGCCGAGCGCAGCAGTAGCCCGGTCCACTCAGGGCGTTCAGGTCCAGAAATTTTCGGACAGACCAGATGTGCTCTCCTGAGTAGCCGGAATGAATTCGGTAGAGACGCGAATTCATTTGTATAACCAATTCGTGGCAGATTTTTAGGTGTTCCCTTGTGTGCTGCAGGCATCAACTACCTCGAGTTTTTGGTTGCCGGCGTACCGCAGCCTTTGCCGATTGTTACCCAACGTTGTTTTTCATCTTGTAATTGTTTATCGCGGCTTCTCCTCACGCTCAATGGCGCAGCGAGTAGCTGTGGACTCATGTGTATTGTCCGCACTTAGGGTATTCCGGCTCTTCATTTCCACAGGAAGATCCATCGTGGTTGCCCCGCAGCGTTCGTCTGTATCATCCTTCCGCGCTCCTGCGAATCGCCCGTACGCGCTGTCATTCGGCTTCAAATTCATTGTAATTCAAAAAAGGCTCAAAGGTGCGCGTAGCCCCCTTTATGGCATTGCGAATCTCATTGTCAAAACCTGATGGAACCGTACCTTCACAGATTTCCTCCATGTGCAGCCGGAAAGCCCACCAGTCAGTTGTTCGTTGAAGAGCGGTAGAGGTGCGTTTGGATAATCCATTTATCTTCAGATAAGTAGGTATATGGTCACTTCCATGAGATTCGATATCAGCGAACCATTTTACGTGTCTTTCCAGATGCCAGGAGACCATGGTCAAGTCCAAGCAGCTGCTGTATGTAGTTCGCCGCAGATATGTCGGACTACCATCGTTGAGGCAACATAGATTGTGCTGTGTCGTAAATAGTGCTACTCTGCTTCCCCTACATCTTTACGCTGCCCCATAGTGGATGATAAGCATTAAAATCGCCAGTGAGATTTCAGGGACCAGGCGTTGATGTTTACACGTTATGCAGGCGGTTGAAATCAAAGCTACTTGAAGGAGAAATATATACAGCAACAAGAGTGAAGGTAAGCTGCTTCGTTTTCACTATTAAGCAAACGTACTGGTTGTTATTGTAAGGGGGCACTGGGTGCCCCACGTGTGTAAGTTCACATCTGATATATACAACAAGCTTGCTTCGTTCCTCGCAGGTCGATGACAAGAATTACTTATAACCAGATATGCGAAGAATGGTCTGAAAGTTCGGTTCACAAATTACGAGAATCGGGAACTGATTCTCGAAGACGAAGGGCCTAAAGTCAGATATTCTGGGTTTGAGGCCTCGGGCATTCATTGAAAAAGAGTCGCTTTTTTTACTTCACTGAAGAAACACACCGGTGAGTGGGCCATGGCTTCAAACGATGGTCTCAAGCACTGGGGTAAGAGCGTCCAGTACCTGTAGAGCGCTGCGAGCAGCCGGAGAGATCATGTTCGTCAATAGATAGCGCATCACATTCGTGAGAGACCTTAGCATGGTGATCACTTGTGAGTCTCTCTCTCGCATCTCGTCACCAGCCGCAATATTAGAGTTCAGAGAGCCCTGCTGTTGCTCCGGAGCTTGACATGTCTGCGGTAGTGTTGGCCATGCCTCATCTGACGAAGCCGCGGCGGCATAACCGCTTTTTCCACGGATGGTCTTGTCCATATTTGGGTTAGTTGGAGGAGGAGGATGTGGATGGGTGGAAGAGGTCGCTACATGACGTGACCCCTCCCTTATGCCAGACGATGACCGTCGTTTACTGGGACGTCGACGCCTTATGGCGTTGGCAGCATCTCTGTGTGATGATCCGCCACGGACTATCTTCCTCAAGATCTGCTGCTCCTTCTTTAGCAGCGGGCACTCTTCCGAGGATGCAGCGTGAGGACCCTGGCAATTGGGGCACTTGAGCTCTGTTGCACGGCAAGTGTCAGAGTCATGTGAATCGGAACACCATGGGCATACTGCTGAATGTCGACATACTGCGCTGACGTGTCCGATCCTCTGGCATCTTCACCATTGCAGAGGCTTGGGTATGAAGGGCCGTACTGCATGCCGAAAGATGCCAACCTTGACATGGGATGGTAGGGTGTCACCTTTGAAGATGAGCCTCACATATATCGAACTGCCAAGGCGTCGAGTGTGTAATATGCTAACGCCATCTGTCGCTGGGTGGATCAAAATCGACAAGTCGCTGTCAATAATTGATGCATCAATGTCGTAGACAACCCCAGCGGTGGTGTCGGTGCTCTGTGGAACGACGCACTGGACATTAACATCGCCTAGGATTTTTATTTTCATCAGAGCGTCGAGTGCGCTTCGGTTGTGAACATCAACTGCAAGGACATTTTCCGCTTATTGATTCTAATATCATTTATCGCTCCTGGAATGAGAGCTTCGAGAGACATAGATATGAGTTGCGGATTAAGCCAGTTGAGATTGTCCGTACTCGTATCAGGAACAAATAGAATAGTGTGCGCTGACGGCCTGCGTTGTGGCATCACAGTTGACTTACTTCATGACGACCGTCCGCTGATGTTTCTTTTTGCCGTTCGGTGGGAAAGTCTTTCGAAGCCTTCTTTGTCAGAAGCGTCGTCACTTGAGCACAAGTACAGCACGGGGTCCTCGCTGCCGGCTTGACTCTCGGGGCAATTTCTCTTCCTGGCGCCGGCTCCTGCCGACGTCGTGACGTCGCGTCGGCACTCTGCGGGCTCCACTTCTATTGCCGAAGCAACGGGAGTGGTGTCTCCCAGCGTTACGCAAGAAAAAATTGATCCTCTTCAAAGGTTGTCTTTAGTGCAATAGATTGAAGCGTGTGATAACCTGCACTTAATAGTTTGGTTCTGTATAGTGGCCAAAGTTGGCTTAGCTCTATTTTCTACTAGCAGAAAGTTTATAGCCGTGAGCGAGCATTTCAAGCCGCGGCAGCATTTCACGGGTGGTATATGTCATGTGTTTCTTCGAGTCGTTGGAAGAAATCGCGGTAGCATCCGTGTATGTAATAGAAGCAGACGATTCTTTTATAAAAACCATCGACATCACCTTCGGGCAGATTAACCTAGAGGCAGCAGATGGTCTCCGTGTGAGAACCTTGGCCGGGTGGCAGCGAGAAATTCACAGAAGACGGAGTTTAGTTCTGGCCTGTGGCCGTTGCAGGCTGCAGTCCAGCGCCAGAGGAGGTCCTGATGAAGCTTGTTCCTATGCATTTGCTGTGGTTGGTCCGGCATGATAGCGGGCTTAAGATCAGGAGTATTTATACGGTGCGGTCCCGGATGCGCTGCACCCGTTTGTGGGATCATGTCCGAAGCTCAGATGTTCCTAATTTCCTAAACGTTTCCTCATTTTTTCTGGTGATAGCTGATTGTAAGGACCGAGTGGTAGTTCGTCACGTTTGCGAGTGCGTGGCTCAACGGAACAGGCGACAAGAGAATACGCACGAATAAGTTTCAATAAACATTTATGGGGACCAGGGATTCTAGGGACGATCACGGAGAACAAGCACGGAGATAAACACACATAAATTAATCTGAAAGTCTTAACCGCGGAATGTTCGTTCAAGGTAGCAAGAAAACGAAGTCTCACGACTCGTAGACGACGTTGCCTTGACGAGGGTCAGTCCACATGCGGCGAGGAGTGTCGTTGAAGGCAAGCCCAGGCACGCAGGTAACACGTCCCGTGTGCTTCACGCAGGAAGACAAGGCCTCCGTAAGGCCTCCCGTTTGATCACGGCCTTGCGCCGTCCCAGGTGGCGACGGTGTTCAGGAACTCGTGACGCCTGCCCGCCGGCACAGCAGGAGCCGCGCCCTGTACCGGTGCCTCAGGCAGGTAGCTCGGCTCCCCAGGTCTCACCGAGAACAGGCAGGAGGAGCTCCCCGGGCAGCGCCCTGGTCCGGCACGTCCTCGCTGGAGCCACCGCCAAGGCCCGAACCACCAGGCAAGCACCAGTCCTCGCTGAGCACGGCCACGACGAACTTCTCGGACAGCGCCCTGGTCCTGCGTGTCCTTCGGCTAGCTTCGCTCAGCCCTCTGCGCGTTCCACACGCGCCTCTCTTCTTTTTCGTCCTCTTTTCTTGCTTTCTTTTCTCGTGCCGCCGCCGCGCATGCCACCTGCCTCTGGCTTGCCTTCATGCCGCCGTCGTCTTCATTCTCACAATCCGCACAAACATCTCAAAGTTCCACCAAAAATTCACAAACATATAAATTTCTTTCAGAAATTCCCTTGATTCACTACAATTATCCCCCCACTCAAGAAAGTTGTTCGGCACAACAACTTTTCCACAATCATGAAGTCCAACAACACACAAGGACACGATTTACATCATGTTGCACCTCTTTTGTGATAGTTCTGAGCAAACATAACACATCTTTTTTCGAAAGGACCCTATCGGTGATGGGGTTGGATTTCCTTTCCTCATATCTCTTGAGGAGGTTAGCGTGAAATAAGCTAACTCGCGAACCCAGGTCTACTAGATAATCCCAGTCGTTGCGTCTCTCGACGACTGTAAAGGGACCTTTCCATGTGAGGAGTAGCCTATTTTTCTCCGATGGAAGGAGCAGCAACACTCTATCGCCTGCATGCAGCCCTCGAGGTCTTTTCGTTCTGTCATCATACTTCTTTTGTGAAGCTTTTGCTTTCTGGACCTCTTCTTGGGCAATCTTGCAGGTGTTCGGCAACCTCTCTTGTAGCTTGGTGACATATTCGTATATCGTCTTGGTCTCAGCATCGAGGTTGTCGCTTGTCCACAGTTCCTTGAGGATGGACATTGGGCCACGTACAAATCTTCCTTACAGGAGGTCAAATGGTGAAAAGCCAAGGCTCGCTTGTGGGACCTCACGATAAGCAAAGAGTAGTGGAGCCAAATGCATGTCCCATTGTTTAGGGCACTCCTGACACATTCGCCTAAGCATCTGCTTGAGTGTCCTATTGACGTTTTCAACAAGCCCGTTCACCATGCTGTGATAAGGCATCGTGGGCAGCTGTCTAAATGACAGTAGTCGTCTCAGATCTTGTATCAGGCCAGATGTGAAAGATTTGCCACGGTCACTCACTATTTCTCGTGGGACTCCAACGCGGGCGAACATTTCTAGTAGTGCTTCCGCAACTCGCTCCGTTTCAATACTCGGCAAGGCTACCGCATCTGGGTAGCGCGTAGCAAAGTCTATCATGGTTAAGACGTATCTGTTTCCTTTTTCCGAAGTTGGGGACAGAGGACCGATAATATCAATCGCGACTCGGTGGAATGGAGTCTCGATTATGGGCATATTCCCCAAAGGCACACGACCCACGAGGTGCTTTGGTACTGTTCTCTGACATATGTCACACGATTTTACAAAGCGTGTGACGTCCGCTTGTACTCCAGGCCAATAAAACTCCTCAAGGACACGGTCTACTGTCCTCTTTTGCCCCTGATGTCCAGCGAGCAATCCCTCGTGTGCCATCTTCATTACTGTGGCGCGTAGCTTCTTTGGAACCACCAGTTGTTCCAAGCGTCGCTGTTCCGAAGTCTGATAATGCCGGAAAAGGATACCACGGACCAGCACGAACTTGGTAGTAGCTTGTTTCTTTGACGTGGTTCTTCTGTCCAATGCTCTGAAACAAGCCTCCAGTGTCTGATCCATGCTCTGCAATTGCCGAAGTTCTTCCGTGCTGACGCTTAAGGGGTCAACTTGCGGTGCAGTTACTTTTTGCAGTTTTCCCGTCTTTCCTACAGCGGCCGTCACTTCCTCACTCTGTACTTTACGCTTTTTCTCTGTATCTGTATCCTTGGCTTCCTCTTTTTATGAATTTGCTTGCTTGGAATCATGATCCGCCATTGGGACAGCACCTTCGATGTTGCCAAGGATGACCTCGTACAAAGGGTTCTCCATGCAAACGGCGACCGCAACTCCTCTGAAGAAAGGGGAATCAATAAATACTTCGGCCTCCGGCAAACTCTTTTCAGACCGGTCGAGTAGGCGTATAACGCGGTTATTACCAGTCAGCTTGGAGTCGGGAACGAGGGACCGTTTCACTACAACCGTGTTGCAGCCGGTGTCTCGCAAGATCGTCACCAAGGTTCCCTCAAGACGACCAATTACCGTCGGCATCTTTTCCAGCGCTCCACAGCACGTTGTACAGCTCTGGGCAACGTCCAGCATACCATGACTTTTGCATGCACTGGTTTGGGCAGGCTTCCGTTGTTTTTCCTGCTCATCCTGCAATTATTCCTGTCTTACAACAGCGCATGAAGCTTCACCATGTCTCCCAGAGCCAATAGAGCACGTGTCGGCAATAGACCAGCCTTATTGCACTTCCCTTCTTCCGTGTAGCGGAACCGCTGCAGTAGCATCTGCTTCAGCTTGGCATAATCGGTAGCGTCTTCCGCGGACATCCGACCTACTGCCGTTAATGCTTCGCCCGTTAAACACAGACTCAAAGACAAGGCCCACTTGTCTTGTGGCCAACCTTGACTAGACCCTACTCTATCAAACCTCTGTATGTAAGCATCTAGTTCATCCCTCTCCTCGTTATAGGGAGGGATCATCTTATGGGGGCTGCGAAAACTCTGACCACCACCTGTATCGCTACCTACGGTGGTTCTCGGACTCAACCGCTCTGCCTCTAACACACGCCTTCGCTCTTCGAGGAGCGCCCGTTCCGCCTCCATACGCGCCAACTCTCGCGCGTGTTCCTCCTGCGCCGCTACCCTCGCTTCTTCGCGCTCCTTAGCTCGCTGATCCCTCATGTCCTTCTGCTCTGCGCTAACCCATGCCTGCAAGGCCTCTCCCGTGAGTCCCATCTCCTTCCCTAACTCAACGAGCGCTCTCTTTTCGTCCATTGCCGCCCACCACACACAAGCAACGTGAGGCTCTAAGGTGTACGGAAGAGCTTGGTCCTGTCTCGCGGACGCCAGAAAATTGTAAGGACCGAGTGGTAGTTCGTCACGTTTGCGAGTGCGTGCCTCAAAGGAACAGGCGACAAGAGAATACGCACGAATAAGTTTCAATAAACATTTATGGGGACAAGGGATTCCAGGGACGATCACGGAGAACAAGCATGGAGATAAACACACATAAATTATTCTGAAAGTCTTAACCGCGGAATATCCGTTCAAGGTAGCAAGAAAACGAAGTCTCACGACTCGTAGACGACGTTGCCTTGACGAGGGTCAGTCCACATGCGGCGGCGAGTGTCGTTGAAGGCAAGCCCAGGCACGCAGGTGACACGTCCCGTGTGCTTCAAGCAGGAAGACAAGGCCTCCGTAAGGCCTCCCGTTTGATCACGGCCTTGCGCCGTCCCAGGTGGCGACGGTGTTCAGGAACTCGTGACGCCTGCCCGCCGACACAGTAGGAGCCGCGCCCTGTACCGGTGCCTCAGGCAGGTAGCTCGGCTCCCCAGGTCTCACCGATAACAGGCAGGAGGAGCTCCCCGGACAGCGCCCTGGTCCGGCACGTCCTCGCTGGAGCCACCGCCAACGCCCGAACCACCAGGCAAGCACCAGTCCTCGCTGAGCACGGCCACGACGAACTTCTCGGACAGCGCCCTGGTCCGGCGTGTCCTTCGGCTAGCTTCGCTCAGCCCTCTGCGCGTTCCACACGCGCCTCTCTTCTTTTTCGTCCTCTTTTCTTGCTTTCTATTCTCGTGCCGCCGCCGCGCATGCCACCTGCCTCTGGCTTGCCTTCATGTCGCCGTCGTCTTCATTCTCACAATCCGCACAAAGATCTCAAAGTTCCACCAAAAATTCACAAACATATAAATTTCTTTCAGACATTCCCTTGATTCACTACACTGATAAAAGCTGCTGATAACTGTTGGGCGAAAACTTCTCCCGTATTGATAAGGCTGAGGCAAGGTATGCGCACATCTGAGATTTTTTATTCCGTTCGTGGTGAACAACGTGGTGTTTCTTTGGGCTTTCTATATACATTCATTTCCTTCAATAAAAGATGAGTTGTTATTGATGCACTTGTCAGGTAGCTTTCTTCGCCTTCTTGCACGTTTACTCACGCTCTATTATTCATCATGCAGGAAGACGAGCGAAGCAGCACTGCCACTCTAACAACTTCCTGTATATTCGCTAATGCACTGCAATGCTATATCCTGCTTCAAATGAATATCAAAAAATACATGTCGTGTGATAGAGCAATATATCTTGTATGAATTGTATTCTCAATGATTCGAGAACTCGCAGTTTAAGCAAAAACAATTCTCACCATTAGAAAATAATTGTAGTCGAAGCTTTCTTCACGAGATCCGATGAACACGAATATAACAAGCGCATGGGCAACGTATACCGCAAACATAAGGTTGCTTAGCCTAGCGAAGACACCACAGGAAAGGAAGTTGGCCACGATACCTGGAACATAAAAAACACCGTTGACTCTATCTTAATATACTGAGAAAGACGAGGTGTGGAATAGAACTAAGCTACGCAAAGTTATTTGTGCTCAAGGGTTCTTCGGTAGGCTGGCTGGTTCTTTAGTCGTGCACTTCAATGAAATGTCATGCAGTATAATGTACATTGAGATACTAGGCAGGGAAGAGAAAATAACATATTTGCCTAACAAGTTGTATCTGGGGGAATATTCGAAAAATGAAAGAATGCTGAGAAAATACAGAACGTCAAATGTCTTTTTGATTTGCTATCCACTAGCAAGTGTATAGGGATACTTATTGGCCCATTATTCTTAAAACACCTTTACGTAACGCTTCTCCTCCACTTCGCCAAGACAAGGCAAAGCGCCTTCCTTCACTTAAGGCGCCGTTGGGTACCTCGAGCTCTCTTCCTTATTTCATTCGCCAAGAGACACTTTGCAAATGTTCCTTCGACTCGAGTGAAGCGCGTGGGCCGTATGTGGTGCCCGATAACGAGAATCTTCAGAAACATAGTAGCAAATGACTGTTTCCGCGCGATAAATACGTATTTCAATTAATATGCCCTATAGAAGTCTTTACATTTTTAGCACAGATTATGTGTGTATTTAGCCGTCAAAGTAAGCGAAACGCCTGCTTCATATGGCACCAATCGCATCGCAGCTCGTGCTTTCTCCGCAGCTCGTCGTTTCCATGGGCTGAAACACTTTCACTCCGCATGCATGTGATTTATAATTATAGTAATGACTGTGTGTGTTTTGCCTATGACACAGATTTCGCTATGGTGGCTAACGTACTACACGAGTGATGGCGATAGGCGCAACCGATTGAGCGGGCGGTATTTCGTTTTTTCACATTCATGCTGCTTAGAACCTTCTGATCATTGATGCAGTAACAGAAGGTAATATAAAGACCACTCAGCCATTTTTTGTACAATAAAATCACACTCAACTGCCTTGTGATGACCGCACCGCACTGTGCGAGTGAATTACTTATAAATAAAGTTGCTCTCGCTCCAAAAAGGATTATACAGGATTATACCGGCTTGTGCAATTATTCTTTTTTCTGATTGCATTTTGGGGCAGCTCTGGCGCAAAAGTGACGTACCGGTTCCGCATCATTTTCTAAGAAATTCGGAAGACACTGTTCGCAGCTTCGTTCAAGGTTGTCCGAGTGTCTTGTCAAGTAGTAGCTATTACATGCACGTGATTCATCGCATAGATTATACTGCAAGGCAGGTTCAGGAAAAGCATTTCTTGTCATTTCTGCACTATGCATTGAAGCCGTGGATTAAAGGCGCTTTTTTAGTTAGCAGCACATACGCCCAGTTAACCGGGGCTGACACCTATATTTCTTTCCTAATTATAGCGTTTATTGAAATCATGGATATGTTATTGAATTTCTAGGCTGCCGATGATGCATAAGTTAGCAGGTATAAACTGTCATCAATGTTTTTGCTTTCGCTTTGCATCGATCAGTGAGGTTAACGGGCCAGATTTTAATTCAAGTTTTAAATAGCAGCGACAATCCCACGCAGAGGCCACAATGGTACAGCGAAAGCTGTTATCAGATCAAACCAACAACGGATTTTGTTATCGTAGTTATCCGCCGGTGTCCGTAGAGCTACTGCGCACAATGAGAAAAAAACAAAAAAAAAACAAAGTTTTGAACGGGATTTGAACATGAGGACTCTGCGTGGCAGTCAAGTATTCTTCCAGAGCCACGCCGGTGCTAATGCGAACGCATCGGACGCTTAATTCGAAGGTTGGGAGTTCGGATCCCAACGACGGAAAGCGTGACCTTTCGTCAACATTATTTTATTTGAATTTACGTCATAATAGCTACACTATAACTGAAGCCAACAATTAATGTCACCTATGATTCCCTTGGCACATATCTGTCACCTGTGATTTCCTTTTGGAATCATTTGGTCAAGGTTAACAAAGGAACGAGTCCTTCGAAACATTTCCCTGCGTGTTGTTGCGTGTTAGAGTGTATTCAAATCACCTGTTGATCTCGCAAAACGTAATTGCTTAAGGGCGTATGGTACAGTGGATAGACTGAGAAAGCGAATTTTATTTTATCACCAGCAAATGCTGCACTTTGTCTGGATGGGAACTGTGCAGGACTAAGCGCGCTCAAGCGCCTGAAGCCATTTCAAAATGGCGCCAATAACAGCGCCTCCTGGTGGACGCGTGTTTGTTCGTCATCATTGTTTCAGACTGCATGTGATCTTTAGCAACATATAAAAATGTGCTCAATTGCTGCCATTTTTATCAGTCGTAATTGCAGATTTTCCAAAAAAAAACGCAAGGCCTGCGCTGAAACCGCAGCACAGTCACACCGAAAACTGGAAGAGCGGCGTTTCTAGGGCCTGTTGTAAGCGCTCTTGGGGCTGCTAATACAAGTACACTAGCAAGGTAACCACTACGCCATAAATCACAATTTTTGTGATGTTGGGAAGCACCTACTAAGCCATTATTCTTTATTCTGCGGAGAAGTGAGGCACCAGCTACACGTCTGTAAGGCATTATGTGCACTTTGTTGAGGCTACGACTGGTGACGATGAAGAATTATGGCTGAGCCCTTTGTAATGGGTTGGAAGCTTTAAACGGCCCACCAGTTATGCAATTTGGATTGGGTGACGCCCGGTCGCTATTTCTCTCTCCCGCCATGCTATATAACATACGTGTACGTGGGAGAGAGAAGGGGGGACAAAGAACTTTATTGAGATTCCCAAGAAATGGATCATGCGCTTACGGGCTTCCATGGCAACCAATACAAGTGCACTTGAGAGGAACCCACTAGGCTATAAATCATTGTAATTTCTGAGAAGTAGGAAAGCAGGCAATGCCATTTTTCGCCATTCTACGGAGAGCCGTGGTGCCTGCTAAACGCACGTGAGTCATTATGCGCTCTTTTTTGATGCTGAGCCTGATGACGATGAATAATTATGGCGGAGCCCTTTGTAATGGGATGGAAGCATTCAACTACCAACTCGTTGCGCAATTCGCATTGTGTGGCGCCTGGTTACAGAATTCACGTTGTGCGGCGCTTGGTGCTTATTTTAGTCTTCTACCACGCTACATTGCATATGTTAATGTGGTTTCTTCCGGACAAGAAGCCTGTATAGGGCCTTTTTGCAAAGCAGTTTTGAAGCACCGGCATGGCTCATAGGTTGAATACTGGGCTCCCACGCAGAGGGCCGAGGTTCGAACCTCGTTCGTTCCTCGAATTTTTTTTCTTATTTCGTTTTTTTTCTTATTTCAAGCGATAGTGGTTACTGACACCGGCGGCGGCGGCGAACAACTACGGCGCCAAAAACGGCCGCTGAAGTGATATCATAACAGCTTTCGCTGTAAAAAGAGGAATCCTTGCATAGCGCACAGCATCGAAGCCATTGCTTTTCACTGTGAGCACTTTCCGCGCGCGCTTTTTAAACATGAATTTGGGTTTTTCGCAGGATCGCTTTTCTGAAACTTTTCGAACCTTGATGTACCCTTTCAGGATAACTACCCGCCGACTACGCTGACAGTTTAAGAGATTATACTAAAATTGCCTCCTAATACTGTGAACAAGCACTTTGAAAAACTGTTTGTGTTGCAATTTAGAAAAAAAGATGAATTTGAAAGTTTCGTTTTATGGCATGTGACAAGTTAGGACACTACTTTTTGTCCTGTGATATAAATGTATGAACCCATTAAATAAAATTAGAGATTGAATCCACTGTCATGTGAAAATAGTGTGTAAAATATTACGTTCATGCTGCTTTCTTTTTTATTTTTTGTTGCTGAGAAAATGTGCCTATAACTTTTCAGGCCAACCAATTTTTTTTCGCAAACACAAAACATTGCACTAGGTCGCGCAAGTCTGGGTCACAGAAGAGCTGGGGGGCACGTTTCGGCTTCTCTTGCTAACAAAGTGTACAAAATGCTTGGGCGCGGTGACTGAACGTGTGGCCATTCATGACGATGATCATTTTCTCTCTACGATACACGGCAAACCTCGGATATAACAGCACTGCTGTAAAATTCCTAAATGCGACACAGAAATTGGCCAGATCCACTACAATTCAGCTTCGATTGTTAACCATCTGTGCAAGATACATGGGAGTGATTGGGCGCGTGCCGGTTCATGATGATGACCGTTTTCTATCTACGACGCACAGCAGACCTCTGGCATACTAGCTGTGCTGTAAAAAAGGCGCAAAGCCTGCCGTAAAGAGCTACTGCGAGGCAGTGTCGTACAAAACAGTGTTTCAAGGAACGACGTTCCAGGAACTAGTTCCTCTTGGGAGGCACGTTACGTTTACGCAGGAACGGCACAGGGCACGGCGTTCCTTCTCTAAATGTTTCCAGACATTGAACACTGGAACGGATGCAGCACATCATCTGCAAGCAGGGCGCATGCGCGACCGCGTGAGGCGCGAAGAAAATTTGCAGTGGCTTAGCTCGGCTATGCCAGGATATATGTAGCGTTAGCAAAGGTTCAGCTGATTATACTTAGCTTTCCAGATTGTCTAGGCTTATTAGCCTTCTTCTGTTCATTCTTCGTACGCTGAACCGCTAATTGCCAGGCAAATACTTCGGGATCCGATGAGGTAAGCTTCTCGGCTCTTCTGCGCGGTTGAGTAGCATTTGCGCTCTCCTTCTCCATGGCGTTACCCACATGCAAACGCCAGTCAGAGGCGCTGTAAAGCGGCTCCAGCGCAGTGTCAGAGGGCTACTGCACAGCGAAGACGAATAGCTGCGCGCCCGCCGGCGCCAGTGTGTCTGCAACGGCTACGACGTCACTACTCTCGAATGCGCAGACCAGCAGCGGCGAGTCGCGCGCGGCGGTGGCGGTGTCTGCGCGCGCGCCGGCGCCAGTGTGTCTGCCGCGGCTACGACGCCACTCCTCCCGAACGCGCAGACCAGCAGCGGCGTGTCGCGCGCGGCGGAGGCGGTGAGCGCGTAAGATCCCGACTCCGGTGAGCCAGCTGTGTGACATCACTGATCCTCGCGCATGCGCAGCACGGCTCATGAGGATCCATACGAAATTGGCTCCGGCTAGGCAAGTGTAGCTAACTCTACAAAACAACCGCTCGCCTGTTACGCCAGTATACTGCATCTTGACTCACTTCAAGGCGTCCAGCGAGGGCGCAGGTGGGCCAACGACTCCACGACTGTCCACGTGCGGGAGCATTAGCAGACTTTGTTTTCATTTTGCGTGCATCATTCTCACGGCAAACTAGGGCCATTCTGGAGACTGTACACACCGCGAATAATTTTACTTGACACTGGAGAATCATCGAACCGCATTGTAAGGCCGCCGCCAGGACAGGGTGTGCTTTTTCTAACAGCAGATCTCTTTACCTTAGCAACACTCAGCGTCGAATCCGAAAACTTCGCCGTGTTCGCGCCACAGAAATTGGACAAACCGCACCATCAAGTACAATAGGTCTGAGAGAATGCGAACACAGTGGACGAATAGAGTGGAGCGTAGCAAAATAATGGTGAGCGTTGGGGAAGGAGGATTCGGGTTATGTGCTTGGCTATCGAACAAGTTCAGTTCGAGAGCTGGAGCACCGGAAGCGTCTCTGTCACGCAATGAACGATAAACGCACATTCACAGCTACATTTTTATTTCTGCCTCTGAGCCTGCCCTCGCCTCTAATACCTCGTTTGACTTTGTTCATATTCGTGGACAACACCCTCAAGTGCTTCGGTGGAATGCCTCTTCAGCATTGCCAACAAAGTGCACACGACCAAACATGCTGCTCTACCAGGCACCAACATGGAGAAACAATACTTGCTCAGTTCAAACAAGGGGCTTCACTTAGTTGGGTATATGTATCCTGGACGTCATTTCACACTCATACTGCAATATAGAATCAGTACTCAAGTACACAGGTTGGCAAAAACATTGGAGCTCACTGAGACTCACTCAAGAATAATATTCTGCTCTGAGGGCTCACTCGGACTCAGACTCACCAACATTTTCCGCAACCGGACTCACACAGACTCATACTCACAGAACGTTTTCAGAACCGGACTCACTTGGACTCCAGCTCACCAACACATGACTGGGCCGGACTCACTCAGACTCAGGCTCAATGCTTGATTCAGTCTGAGTGAGTCGACTCAGTAGTCCGTTAACGGTCTTTAATGTTCTTTAACGGCAATATATCAAATAATCGATGCTCTACGATGGGTCTTTTGATCTTGGACCTTCACATATGCATTACAAGTGGTTTCAATCCATTAAGGACATTTTTATGAAATCATCGACTCACACGAGATGTTTTGTCAAGACCTTCCCTTGAAAGGGTTTGCGGTGGGAGGTCATGGCAACACCCCGCCCCCCAACGGGAACGTGTTCCCTTCGCATTGGAGTAACTTGTAACGAGAACTCGTTCCTAATTTGGAACGGAACGAGAAATGAGATTTTGTTCCTGTTTTGAAGGAACGTGTGCAACACTGCTGCGAGCGGACACCAGATGCACGCTCATGCAATGCACAAAATTTTACTGTAAAATACCCAACAGTTGTGAGATCTAAAACTGAAACCATGTTCCCCATTTACCTTATCATTATCGCGGCATGGTGTAAAAACTGAAAGTGACGATACACTCCTTACCACCACATCCCGCCATGTGTGAGAAGACAATCCACGCAATTCCTAGACTCCAAAATAAGGGCGCCGCAGCAATAAACACAGCTCGAGATGTGCTTGAAACAACAGGTTCCAAAACGTAATCACCAAGCACAGAAACCAGCAAGAACATCAGGCACAGCAACCAGCCTAGTAACGCGTGCCTCTGAAAGTAAGAAAAACCAAACCTGTGTAATATGTCACTCCCGCATCGCCAGTAGGGCCCAAACAAAGCAGATATTGCAACAGCAGGTTTATCAACATTATCAGTGATGAAAAGACAATAAGCAGTTGATGTTGATTGCACGCGTAAGGCTTTTTTTTCTTTAATGCGCATTATTTCTTACACCAATCAAAGACACTCTGACACTTTCTATTATCTATCTAGTCGTCTACGTCTCGGCGATCTCCTGGTCTCCTCCCTAATTTGGTACACAGTAAAATTCGCATTGGATCACGTGAGCATATGACAAACACCATTCGCGGGCCATCACATAAATAACGTGACTTCCCTGTCGCCTACGTCATGAAATCCTTTCCACGCTCCACGTGTGCTCCATACCCGCATACCGCGGCCCGTGGTATGTGGGTACGGCACACATGTTATTCAGTATCTCGCAACACATATTTCAAAAACACGACAGCGTGAAGGAGCCCGTGTCACAGAAAATGCGGTGCCGGCGTCGACAGCGTTGTCGATGGGTAAAATATCCTCATAGAAGCAAGGAATAAAAGTCGAGCCTCGAGCCGCAATGGAACACAGGCATCCCGCGTTGTCGTGAGGCTGTTTACCTCAGAGCACGTGAGTGCTTGAAACTACTCCGGGAAAAGACTATATACAAGCGTCATGTCGAGACAACGCCACTTGTGGTGTCAGTGGTGGCTCTCCGCTTTCATTCCAATGTAATAAACATTACATATGTAGTACTTTCATTGGTGTATTCATGCGGAATTAGGGCATCGACGAAGCCTATATAAACATAATGGAAGAAATCTACAGCGCATCCACAGCCACTATAGTCCTTCATAAAGAAAGCGACAGAATCCCAATAAAGAAGGCCGTACGGCAGGGAGATACGATCTCTCCAATGCTGTTCACAGCGTGTTTACAGGAGGTTTTCAGGACCCTAGATTGGGAAGAATTAGGGATAAGAGTTAATGGAGAGTATCTTAATGACCTGCGATTCGCTGATGACATTGCATTGATGAGTAACGCGGGAGACGAATTACAGCTCATGATTACTGAACTGGATACGGAAAGTAGAGGAGTAGGTCTGAAAATTAATATGCATAAAACTAAAGTCATGTGGAACAATCTTGGCAGAGAGCAACGCTTTGCGATAGGTGGCGAGACACTGGAAGTTGTAAAGGAGTACGTCTACTTAGGACAGGTAGTAACCGCGGACGAGCCGAACCATGAGCGTGAAATAACTAGAAGAATAAGGATGGGATGGGGCTCATTCGGCAAGCATTATCAAATCATGAATGGTAGTCTACCACTATCCCTCAAGAGGAAGGTATATAACAGCTGCATCTTACCGGTACTTACCTACGGAGCAGAAACCTGTAGACTTACAAAGAGGGTTCAACTTAAATTGAGGACGACGCAGCGAGCGATGGAAAGGAAAATGATAGGTGTAACCTTAAGAGACAGGAAGAGAGCAGAGTGGGTCAGGGAACAAACGGGGGTTAAGGATATCATAGTTGAAATCAAGAAGATGAAATGGAGATGGGCGGGGCACGTAGCACGTCGGCAGGATAACCGGTGGCCATTAAGGGTAACTGACTGGATTCCAAGAGATGGCAAACGCGTGAGGGGGAGACAGAAAATTAGGTGGGTAGATGAGATTAAGAAGTTTGTAGGTATAATGTGGCAGCAGAAAGCACAGGACCGGGTTGATTGGCGGAACATGGGAGATGTCTTTGCGCTGCAGTGGGCGTAGACAGGCTGACGATGATGATGATGATGATGCACGCCGGACTTTAGATGACATCAAGCAACATTCAGTGAATTCCCTTACAAGCTCTCTTTGACTAGGTAGTAGTTCTGGTTCGATGTCGTTGGCAGCAAGAACAGAATCCACGTCTTCTATATCAGATTCCGTGGTTTCAGAAGTCTTCAGCTCCGTAACCTGGACGAAATCCATCAGAATGGCGATAACGGTTCCCTTTGCAATGTTTCGCAACTCATTTCCAAAGTTGGTAAGCAGAACATTGGTACATATCCCACGTAACTGAACAAGGCCTCGTGCCATGCAGATCCCTTTTTGAAGTATCAGTCCGGTGTTGCTGTCAGCAAATCCTTCGAAGTCACTGAATCATGTGTTGGTTACTGCGCAGATATGCTCGATCTCGGTGGTACCATGACGTCGTCATCCGCAATACAAAGGTCCTGTACGTTTTCTTCGATGTCGAAGGTAGCGATACCGTGCCTCGTCGAAAATGAGACATACGATTCTCGCAAGTTGAATACATCGCCGTTATGTCGTAACGTCGTAAATACATGCCGATAATGAAGTCTTTTGAGCATTCGGGCAGCACAATATGGCTGGCGACGTAAGTGAAACCCCGAATTCCGATTCTTGCGGTGCATATTCCCGTCGGGGTCGATGAGGTGCCCTCCTCGCTTCTTATTACTGAATAATCTGCGCCTGTATCTACCAGCTCAATGACTTCGTAGTCATCAACGAACACACGTAAATCGGAAGCAACGTCACTATAAAAGCACCGAATTCTGAGTGTGTCGTCGTCGTTCACAGTCAGTGATGGAGGTTCTTCTGCATCAGCGTCGACAGTGGCCTTGCCCCCGCTGGTCGCTGACTCTAGCTTTCCCGACGCGGACTTGGTGAACGATGCTACGGCGAGCTTGCTGAAAAGCGGGGGCTCGGCGACCGATACCTCTCCGTCATCGTTGCTCGAGGTTGGCGTTGTTGAAAGCCACGTGAGCTTTGATGACCCTACAGGTATTCCTCGATTTCGAAGGGGCGCTCACCATTTCGTGGTCGAAGTGCATTTACGGGAAAACCACGAAGTGTTGCCTGGCCATATTTGCACATTCGATAGATATGGCCAGCCTCCCCACAGTGGTGGTGGCTGAAGTGTGCTTGGCGACATCGGGTGCTGCGTAGGGGTACCGGCTGCGACGTCGACACGTCCGGGAGGTCCTCGCAATAGCGCATCGGTATAGGGCATTCTCGGTTGCGGTTGTAGTGGCAATTCTTGCGCTGCGTTTAGCTGAGGTTGCCGTACCACCTGCCTAACCTCCTCGCGGATCACGTCAGCCAGGGACGAATACAGCGGAGCGTTCTGGTCAAGCCGCTGCTTCTGAAGCTCTTCTCGTACAACAGACCGTACTAGCTCCCGTAGTACTTCCATGCTGTTTCCGTAGACTGGTGGCATTAAGTCCAGAGACGTGATGTTCATGCCTAGGCTGTATATCCTTGCTCCATGTTGTAGCGTCCTTTCTACTGTAGTCGCCTCGGAGCGGAACTCAACGACGGGGCGAAGCGGGCTCCGAACCAGCCCGGCAAAGAGTTCCTGCTTTACGCCTCGCATCAGATGACGCACCTTCTTGTCTTCGCTCATATATCGATCTGCTCGGCGCAATAGGCGAGACATGTCTTCCACATACATGACAACGCTTTCGTTGTTGCGCTGGCTTCTTGTTTGGAGGGCAGCTTCGGCTCTCTCTTTGCGGTCTTTATTCGAGGAAGCAGCGAGCAGCTCCTGTCGAAAGTCATCCCATGACAGGAAAACAGCTTCGTGGTTCTCATACCACGTTGGAGCGCTATGTTCCAATGCGAAGTAAACGCTTCCGTGCCTCATATCACTTAGCCTTTGCGACGCGTTCAAGTGTTCAAGCCAGTCTTCTGAGTCCCCGAAGCTGTCACCGTGGAAATGCTTTGGCACCATTGGCTGTTCACTATGTTGTTAGCTGGCCTAACCTGAGCTTTAATGTCCGTCGCGTCTCCGTTCACAGCCGTTGAGGATTTAATGGAATTCGACAAAGGTGTAAATTCAAGATCCTCACCACGTAGGCGTCGACTGCAGCGCTGATGAACTCGTTGGGTCCAAGTCGCTGTAGTTCTGGACTACGTTCTGTCACTCGAGAAGGACTTGGCATCATACCCAGCACATCCGCCAGATTTGTAACGCACAGTTCCAGAACCCGCTTTTAATAAACTAAACTTGTTGGGGCGAACTTGTGCCCTAGAAGGAAACAACTAAAAGGTGTCCTAGCAGTCCCGACAACAGTCCTCTTCTTTGTCTTCTCAATCTCCACCTCTTCTTCTTCTCCTTTTCATGTGTTCTGCGTAGGTCGCGCGCAGAGGCTATTCTCTGGGTCGCAGGCACGTGCTCTCCGCCACACTTTTGCTTTAGTTCGCACGTATGCCGCAATAAATCCGGAGGGCGTAGGGACCGGCCAGCGCGCGTAGTTTGAAATCATCTTGTGCCAGTATTTACAACGACGAATGGATTTCAAATATAGCAAAACCAAGTGCGAATTGAATATTTCGCCACTGACTTAGGAAAAAAAGTCACAGTTTCGCCGTAAGGGCGAAGCAATGAATGCGAGAGCAAGAAACTAATGCTATACGAAGTGAGGTTTGCCAATGGATACTCTCAGTTTGAACAGCGCTCCTGTTGCAAAGGCCGCCGAAGCAGCGAAGGAAACTAGCGTGCTTCTAGTGTCGAGCTGTGACACTTTATAGTTCGCGCTCATCTTCTGTTCGGACATCACGGTGAAAGCTCGAAACATCCCTCTTCCCCTCACCACGAGAAAACCGCGCGCGCAGACAGCGGAAGGGCAAGGTTCTCCCTGCGCAAATATAAAAGAAGCGAGCGAGCTCGCCGACGACTTTTAAATCCGCCCGTCGCGCTCCTCGCGCCATCTCGCTGGTAAAGAAGAAACGCTTATAAGCGCTTGCCGTATCTGAGTCCTGCCAGCGGTAAGGGGTGTGTATATAACGCTCGCCGTTAGCTACCTGAATGGTCTGCGCTTTCTGGCGTAGTGATTAGCGTCACGCGCTGCGGAACGAGAGGTCGCTGGTTCGATTCCGCGCTTCGGAAGCATTTTTCTGAATTATTTTTCTTTGAAACTTCGATATATATATATATATATATATGTGTGTGTGTGTGTGTGTGTGTGTACATACATATACGGTGCATGACGGCGGCGACGGCAAAATCCAGCCGAGACTGTCCATAGAATTGGTATCGCAATAAAAACTTTTTTTCGCCAGCAATTCACAAATATGCAGTATTATCGTGTGTGAGTTAACCAGGAGGAATATCCTGCATTGTATAAGAGCATGGCTCTGCAGGACCGCATCTGTCGTTAGTTAACATAGCATGAAAGACTGTTAGCTGCTCACGATTTACTGTCACTATAACTCCAATTATATGGACAGTCTCGACGGGCTTTTGCCGTTGCCGTCGCCGTCATGTCCCGTATGAAGTACAAATTGTTAAGATCCCCCGCGCATCGTATGTTCTACCAGGGGTAAAAGCGTGCGAGCGGGGGCGACGACCGCGGCCGAAACAGAGATCAAACGAGCCGGCCCATGTCCTTCGATCAGTGGGTGCATGCGACAACATCACCCACTCGGGAGGCCTGCCGTCGAAACTGACAGAAAATGCCCCGCCTGTCTTTAACGAGCATGCAAAGACTCGAGGGGGGTTTTGCGCGAGCACAACTTTGAAATTTGAATCTAAGGGCGCGGTTGCGATCAATCACAGCGGGCGGCTCGCATGCCCTTTTGCGCACTGCACTATCAACGCGAAGTGACTATGCGGACAGAGCATCTCTCCCTGGAGCGGCCGTATTCTCTTACATCAGCGTTTCGTAGTTACGCGAGATCGGATAAAAAACAGTTAGCTGCCAGCCTGACTTTGTATAGCACAACAAATTGTTGCTAATCGCATTCATTGTTTCGCGGTTGCGGTGAAATTATTATTTTTTTTCAAACGTGGTCACATATTTCTTGTACAATGAGGAGTGCACTGGCTGCACGAGGCGTCGCCTCGCGTAGGCCGTGGTGAGAATGTAGCACTGAAAGAGTTATTGTGCGAAAATCTGGCTGATTCATCATGAAGTACT
The DNA here is from genome assembly GCF_013339695.2 of Rhipicephalus sanguineus. NCBI lineage: Eukaryota > Metazoa > Arthropoda > Arachnida > Ixodida > Ixodidae > Rhipicephalus > Rhipicephalus sanguineus. The sequence goes on along the minus strand of NC_051178.1, from coordinate 77,071,155 downwards.
GTCGTAGTGAGTTCAATACGGGAGAAGCTACCGATACAGGAGTGTGTAGTGTTTGAATTCCCCACCCCTGTGCAGGATAGCAAGCCGGTTGTTACTACCAGGTTAACTTCCCTGCCTTTTCCTTTTCATCTATTTCTCTCTCTCTCTCTAGAAACAGTACAGGAATAATATGCTGCGTGCAGCGTTACATTGGATTGCAAGAAAGCGAAACCGTAAGGAGACTACCATTAATCAACATCGGAAGCATTAAAGTATGTTACCTTTACGGTGTTCTAAAAGAAAGAAAACATGTGCATTTTTATATCTGTTGATCTAGTAGCAAAGAATAGCTATCACCGAACAAGTTTCAATCAGAGCGATATTTATATCTTGAAAACTAATTCGCAAATTTGTGGCTACGTGGTGTGGTATGCAATTTGGCTGAAATGTTCAGAGAACACAGTCGGGCAGCGTTTACCGACTGTGTTCAAGATTTTTTGAAGCCCCCTTTGCGATGGTCGTTTTCCACGTTTGATTTTTAAAAATACAGTACATTAGGTCCATAATAACAAATTATTCATAGCGATATTTATTCACTCAATAAATTTGCTTTACTTTTCTTGTGTACCATGTGAGCCAAGATAGACAATATACGCAGGTATATAATTAGCGCGATATTATCAGCATCGACAATTTTCGTTCCATGTGTTCGTATTAGAACGGCGTCACAGAAACAATACGCAATCCGTATCATTTGACGATGGCTTGACTTTCACGGTGTCTGTCAAATGCATTATAAGGAGAACCCTTGTTAAAGTGGTATATATTTTCCCCTTCTTCGTGTAAGTATCTTGCCAACGCTCTTACTCTGATCTGCGAATTAGCGTCTGTACGAGTGTATTACTATGAAACTTGTACTGGTGGGCTACGGTGTGCTCAGCATAACAACACAGTGTGAAAAGTGGCCCTCTCCAAATGTCATCAAATCACATACACTCCAAATGTCTTCAATCACATAGCAATTATGTGGACAGCCTCGACGGGTTTTTGCCGTCGCCGTCATGTCCCTCCCGTATGAAGTCCAAATTGATAAGATCCCCCCCCGCGCATCGTAGTTTCTACCGCGGGTAAAAGTGCGCGAGTGGGGACGACGAATGTGGCCGAAGCAAAGATCAAACGAACCGGCCCATTTCCGTGACTCGAAGGGTGCATGCGGTAACATCACCCCACTCGGGAGGCCTGCCTTCGAGGTAGACAGGAAACGCCCCGCTCGTTTTTAACGAGCCTTGAAAGACGCGAACACGCGTGGGGGGGGAGGAGTGTCGCTAGAGCGGCAACTTAAAACTTTGAATCTAAGTGCACGGTCGCGATCGCTGGCGCGCCGGCTATATCGACAACCATCACAGCGGGCGCGTCGTCTACCCTTCTATGTGCTGCGCTGTCGGCGCGAAGTGACTATGCGGAGAACATCTCTCCCTGGAGAGGCCGTATTCTCTTACACCAGCGTTTTGTAGTTACGTGAGATCGGATACAAAACAGTTAGCTGCTAGCCTCACTTTGTATAACGCTAAAATTTGTTGCTATCGCATGCATCGCTTCGCCCTTGCGGTGAAACTGCGGCTTTTAGATGCGAAGCATCCTATGGCGGAGCTCGAACGGTGCGCGGCGTGACCACCCTTACTGCGCATGCACAAGTCCTCTCCACTCCCCTTTCTCCCCCTCTCCACTCCCCCTTTCCTCCTCTCTACTTCCCCTCTCCCCTCCCCTCTGAAACGCGGGCTCGTCATGCCGAAACGCTACTTTTTTAAATTCGAAGCACTTCTTAGGGAACTTCTGCGACATTAAGCGCATCTACTTGTCATATGTGATGAACACATATGACAGGTAGTAACATGACAATCATGGCATGCATTTATGTACGGCATGATTTACATCCCACGCTCATGGTGCGCTTAGGGCTGTTTCCCTGGCTTGATATACACCAAAACTTGTACTGCGTGACGTGACCGTATGACGAACATAAATGACAGGTCCTTACACACCAGTCATAACATGCATGTAATGTACGGCATGATTTACATGACAATGTCTTGGTGTCCTTCCGGCCGTTTCGTTAGTTGGATATACACCAAACTTGGTATGGGATGACATGAGTGCGTGACGAACATAAACGACAGGTCATGCACTGCATATACCAGAATATAGGTTTCATTATATTAACGACTGTACATGCATGAATGCATGATAAACATGCGATATACAGTGAGCTAGATGTCATGATATGAAAGACTTCATTTGCCTCAAAGGCAAACAAGGCGATGTATGCAGCTCTTTGCTGGCTGCTTCGCATTACGTCGATTCTCAGTGTGCGGGATCTGCCGGATTTTTTTTCATAATCAGGAGGTACGCAATGATATGCATCAAAGCCCAGCTGGTTTTTGTGAAGTAGTTATATCGTTACACGACGTCGCTTATCACACATGCTTTCCGACCGTTGATGTTAGGGTTCGCTAATACACGGGTTGTTTCAAGATGTGTTGTCTATAGTTTTTTTTAAATAAAGAAAGCGCGATATTTGCCTACAGACCGCATTGCGGGTTCTGTGGCGGTAGGCATCTTAAGATAGCTAGTGACATAGATTACGGCAATACAGTCGAAACCCACGATAACGAAATCCCGAGGGAACGAAATTCTCACCGCAACGAAATATTTTGGGAGCACCGGCGAACGTCCATAGGAGTGTTACGCAGGTTTAGTGTTGTCAGATTGTTTTAATTGAGGCAAGGCCTCTGACCGGAAAAGGAAGGAGCCATTTTCGAACTCACACAAAAAAATAACTTTATAGCACACAAAGTAACGAGAAAAAACAAAAAAACACACAACAGCACCAAATAGTCAAGCTATGCCTAAACTAACATCATGGTGTCCGGTGCTATCAAATGTATTTAAGTTTCAGGGGACGTTCGAAAGAAGCAAGTCACCGGTTTTGAATCGCTGGTGGTGGCTCGGGCGGCGGAGTCGTCGCTGACACGTTGACGGTGACGGCGCTCGTGGAGCGGACGATGGGTTGAGTCGGCGCAGAGGTTACGGAGGGGCGGTCTTGGCAAAGCGGCTGGCCACCTTCCTGCCCACGTACCGAGCGTGGAATCTGGCGGCAGGCACCCGGGCTCGTCCCGTGGCTAGCAACTGGCAGCAGGAGTCCTCTCGGCAGCCGGGACAGTGATTTCTGCGCTCCACGGAGGCTCAGCTGCCCGTATCCGCTGCTCGGACGATGGGAACGACCAATTCCCAGGTTTGCCCCTCTCCGAGGACGTCTGGAGGCAGACGCTGTCGGGCCCTTTGTGCGCGAGTCCGAAACCCGACGGCACAGACCCTGACACTAGCGCCTCGTCCGAGCTGTCCGAGTCAGACTGGCTGCCTTCTATTTCCTCCTCTTCCTCTTCTCCCCGTCTGCCGTGCCATCTTCCTATTGGCGGCGGCCACACGTGCCATGCCCCGCCGACGTCTTCCTCTTTGATGTGTCGCACGTGTCCGTTGCGCGGTGCTTCTATAGCATCACCTACCGCGTTTGGAACCCTTGCGCCACCAACACCAGGACACAGCACCGAATACATGACGCCCGCATTGTTCGCGCACTCACTCATCACAAGAGTCCCCCCCTCGATAAGTTTTTTTTATAAAAAAAAACTTGGAGCTCGATGAGTGACAGGCTAACAGAGTAAAGTGTCTTGCCATGCACACATGGTCACTTGCTATGTGCATGTTTTCAATGGAGACCCCTATGCAGTTCAAATGAGCACACTTAACGGCAGAATATACACTTAGGAAAAAAAACCGTGTAGTTCACCCCAGTTCACTACATAGGTACATTACTGCACAAAATATTTAAATCAAAAGTTCACAGGCGAGATCACGAAAATCCAAATATATACAGATCTATCAGTCCGTTGCCCAGAATCCTAACCCAGAAAATCCACCGGTCATTGACCTTGACGCTTACGTGATAGCGTCCCACACGAGACGAACGGCATGGGCCTTCGACATGCAGCAAAGCGCCAGAGACGCTTGGCAGCGTTTCCGCCCAGAGGTCTGGCTGCAAATCTTTATGAGCGTCAGACGTACTGCCGGCCTGATGGCTCGAAACCAGCAAACGTCACAACCCAACAGGACATGTTGCTTGTCTGTGCCCCGAGTGAGGAGCGTTCGACAGACTGCTCTAGGCACATGAACGTCTGGTCGGGACCGATCAGCTGCATAGGGTTTCGATATCTCATACGAACTGCCTTCTCCCTCACAGGATGCCAAAGAGGTCGTATCGGCTTCGTCATTGCTCAAACAGCAGTACATTGGCACTCTGTTACTACCTTCTGCGTATTTAATGGTGGGCTCCTCAACACTACTTGTCATGCCAGTTAGCTCATCACGTGAGCCAACAACAGCGCATACTGAAGACTGTACTTGTGATTCCATCTTTCTTGATTTAACATGTGCGTCTGAACTCTCTCCCGATTCTATCCGATACGCCTCATTTGCACTTAGCTGTGAAATGACGCTGCCTGAATTCAATGGCAAGGTATTTGCATGGTCCTCCGCCATGCCCGAATCAGCTGATGTCGCAGCATGCAACACCCTTGGTGAATCTGCGTGAAACTCAGAGCTCGCTCTACGGCATTCGCCGTCTTGATACTCAAGAACGCATGGCGTTCTTTCAATGGAATTATTCTGAGGTACCCTTGCCTCTCCAATGCATGTGCTTTTCCTCCTAGAGGTTGTAAAGCACAGCTCATCTTTAATGGAACCCTTCTGTTCCTTGCTCCCGAAGCCTTGTTCTGCTTCGTCAAGCTCAGCTAAGTTTTTCCCAGTTCCCTGGCTGCCCGTCTCTATTCCATCTTCAAGCCTGACACCTTGTTCTAGCGAAATGTTATGGTGAGATTGAAGGTCACTCTTATTCAATGAGTCCAACCCACCCTTGCGACTACCTTCTCGAGCGCAGACCTCAAACTCATCTTCACGGAAGCTAACCGACGGCATATCATGGCTCTCTGTTTTTAGCCCCGTCTTTAAAGCATCTGCAAGCTTTAGCTTCAGCAGAAGTGTTCTCTGCTTTATTTCCTCAATTTCTAACTCGTCGATTCGTGCTCTCCTTTCTTCTTCCAGTTCTGCTGCTCTCTCTGCGCGCGCTCGAGCTTCTTGTTTTTCAGATCACTCTTTCAACTCCGCGCCCTCTAACCCCATGCGCACGCCCAACGCTATAAATTCCGCCAAGCTCATCGCCGTGACTCTCTAGTCGTGCAAGTAGGAAAAATGGCTTCGTCCTGTCCCGTCCTGTCGTAGCGGACGCCAATTTGTTACGCAGGTTTAGTGTTGTCAGATTGTTTTAATTGAGGCAAGGCCTCTGACCGGAAAAGGAAGGAGCCATTTTCGAACTCACACAAAAAAAATAACTTTATAGCACACAAAGTAAAGAGAAAAAACAAAGAAAAACACACAACAGCACCAAATAGTCAAGCTATGCCTAAACTAACATCATGGTGTCCGGTGCTATCAAATGTATTTAAGTTTCAGGGGACGTTCGAAAGAAGCAAGTCACCGGTTTTGAATCGCTGGTGGTGGCTCGGGCGGCGGAGTCGTCGCTGACACGTTGACAGTGACGGCAATCGTGGAGCGGACGATGGGTTGAGTCGGCGCAGAGGTTACGGAGGGGCGGTCTTGGCAAAACGGCTGGCCACCTTCCTGCCCACGTACCGAGCGTGGAATCTGGCGGCAGGCACCCGGGCTCGTCCCGTGGCTAGCAACTGGCAGCAGGAGTCCTCTCGGCAGCCGGGACAGTGATTTCTGCGCTCCACGGAGGCTCAGCTGCCCGTATCCGCTGCTCGGACGATGGGAACGACCAATTCCCAGGTTTGCCCGTCTCCGAGGACGTCTGGAGGCAGACGCTGTCGGGCCCTTTGTGCGCGAGTCCGAAACCCGACGGCACAGACCCTGACACCAGCGCCTCGTCCGAGCTGTCCGAGTCAGACTGGCTGCCTTCTATTTCCTCCTCTTCCTCTTCTCCCCGTCTGCTGTGCCATCTTCCTATTGGCGGCGGCCACACGTGCCATGCCCCGCCGACGTCTTCCTCTTTGATGTGTCGCACGTGTCCGTTGCGCGGTGCTTCTATAGCATCACCTACCGCGTTTGGAACCCTTGCGCCACCAACACCAGGACACAGCACCGAATACATGACGCCCGCATTGTTCGCGCACTCACTCATCACAAGGAGTCAATGCATTTCTTAACTCGCGACTACGAAAGATATTGATACCACAGTCCCTCATTAACGAAATTTTGGAAACACGAGTGCGCAAACAATCTACTCTCGCAACATTAACTACATAAGAAAACTGCTGAAATGCATTCATGCTACACTTGAATTGTGCAAAACTATCGCTACACCGCACTCGAGAAGCAGCCGCCATCACTGTTTACAAAAAAACATAAAGCAGGCGACATTGATGATGATGATGGCTTGCCGAAACACCTGCTCGTTATCGCGGACTACGTAGCCAAATCTACAATCCTCATGGAGTTTCGTTCGTTGGCTTGGCTCTGTGCTTGGCTTTGTCGGCTTTGCGTGCATATGGTCGCGTGTGTGGAGCCATTTGTGGAACGTTTGCTTGGTCGCTTGGTGCAACGTGAACTGTGTGTTGCGATTGGTTCGTCCGATTTCGCTACATGCGAAGATGTCGTCTCCAACGAAAAAGCGGAAGTTGATCACGCTGGAAGATAAAGCTGGAATCATACGTGAGGTGGAAAAGGGCGGGAAAAAAATGGATGTCGCCGAAGAATTCGGCATTGCGTGCGGCTCGCTGTCCACGATTCTGCGCTGATATGCTGATCTAGCGGAGCCGGAAGAAGGTTCGCCTGTAGGCGCACTTGATGACGGTACTGGTGACAGCGCAGTGTCGCCGTCACTCACCAGTGCATGGAGTGAACTTTGTGCCGTGGCAAACGGGATTCCCGAGCGAGAGGCATGAAATTGCTGCATGGTAAGGCCCGCCAAAGCAAACTTACTGACTTTTGGAAATAAAATGTGTTTTTTGTAAATTCCATATATTTTCTGCCGCATTCTCGCGCCAACGAAATTCCCGCTAGAGCGAAATTTTGTGCTTTCCCCGCTTACTTCGTTATTGCGGGTTTAAACTGTAGTTATAGCAAATGAATTTCAACCTTGTAATTGGGGAAAGTAGACGTTTGGGTCCAATGTGAGAACTAATGTTTTTCACGCATATACGGCATTGTCGCTTTGCGATTTCCTAAATGTGGCCGCTGGTATTTTTTGTGCGCTGATGAAATCCACTCAACTTCGCTAGCGAAATCGAAACTGAATTGCCGACGAGCGCAACTACCATACGCTTCCGAAACGCGCTTCCCACTACCATACGCTTCTGAATTACTCTTAGTTACTTGGCGCGTAGTTAACTTTTACATGCTTTATTGAACTGTAGACGTGTAGTGTGCGGCTTTCCTGATTTTGCGACTGCAAGTGTTCTCGGCAACGGGCGACCGCACCGTCACATTCCGCGAACCAGTTGATCATTTTCGCTATCAAAGGCGCCGATGCAGATTAACGCGCATGCACGGGCGCGTATGCTCCACAAGCGTGCACATGCGCTCACACAGCGTTTTGGAGACCTTATTCGCACACCTCCCCCCCGTGAAACGTTGAAAGGCATCCAACTCTATTCTTTTGGAGCAAGGTAACACCTACCTAGATGCACTGTAGAGCGAGGCGAGCTTGCTAGGGATATCGCTCATGCGCAGACCCTGGCTCTACTTCTTCACTGGCGCGCTCCGCCGACGAGCGGCCACCGCTCCGGCGCTCCCAAATATTTTGTGGGCGCCTGTACATACAGACTTACAAATCAATCACGAACATGTCGGGATAACCTAATAGAAAATATGATGTCCCATGGCGATGTCGCAAAAAATGCAGTCCGATCGTGTGTTTGGTGCTAGCTTTGAGATTGGGCTAGTCGTTATCCATCCTCAACAAACAGCGCTGGAGCGGACAACGGACAAAAGAAGGGAACAGCGCTTGTATTTTTTTCCGTTCTTTGTCCGTTGTAGCCTCCTGCGCTGTTTGTTGAACGTGTTTTTGGTGTAGTTGAGATATGCGCGTCCTTTGGGTGACGAAGTCTTGGTGCATCTCCACGTCCCTATTTAAGGCCAGGTACGTAATTGATGTGCTTGCAGGTGCACCGCTTCACGAATCTTCGTTCGAGCGGACTCGAATACACTTGATGAGCCCCGATATACTTTTGATAGATTTGCTTGCAGTTAGGGACACTGGTTGTGTCAATGAAACGATAATGTAATGCACTGTCCTTTGACAAAAGGAACAGAAAGTTCATAACAAAGAGCTGCTTGAAGGGCGCAGCTGTGGGAAAAAAAGGGAAATATTGCTAGACCCAACGTCATGTGAATTTTCTGAAAATACTGGTATCTGCAAAGTTATGGTGCGACACGTTTTTAATAGCTCTCATTGGTTTCATGATATTGGCAAGTAGCTTACCCTTTCCAAGCGTAGAAGAGTCTTTGTTGTGTGACACGTAGTGACCCCAGAAGAATGCCGACCAAGTATATATCGATGCGAAAGTATGGCTTCATGTGACTTTCGATCGTATAATCATCATGACCAGGCAGCAATTCTGCGTGAGAGGAACCGTTAGCGAACTCAGCAACATTTTCCTTATTTGTGAACGCTATGAAATTCAGTACCTGAACCTAAATAAAGGTAATATATGACGACGTCACAAAAGTATATTAGTTTCAAACTTCTACACTAATGCGATTATCAACAATTTTACAAGTTTTTAGGCATCATATTTCTAGAAAAGCACATACCGAAATCGGTTGCATATACCCGATTTGGCGTTCCGTCTCGAGTATAATATTTCGTGAAGCACCGAAACTTACTCATTGTGTCACGGAAACCTCGTTTCATTTATTATCACCACCAAAGATCAGATTATTCTTCATCCCACTATTCAACGCCCAATAAAGTATACACGACCAGCTTAACCAGATCTTTCAAATCGCCGGTGTGCCTGCCAACATTGTCTCAGACTTTTTCAAATTGTATTCCATTTGGCGAGGTGTTAAAAATGAAAATATTTATGTAGTGAAGGAGGTTACAAATCTTAGCGAATGCCAATGCAATGTTTTGACTTTTCACCGTCATTTTCTTCCTTAACCTTTTCTGTACCGAGTTTTCTAGGTCAGAAACATGTACATAACCGATGTTTTATTGCCCTGCTTGATTATACGTGCCTTGAAAACAACACAATAATTAACCTAAAATGCGCTTTATGCACAAGCGGAGCTGGCACGCAATATATATATATATATATATATATAATAGATATATATATGGAAGGCATGGTGGCGAAAGTGGCCGTAGCGTTGCAAACAGTGAATAGAAGATCCTCCGTGAGAACAAAGTAACAACGGAAGTTTTGATTTCGACACTCTCGGCCAGAGGCTGCCCTTCATCAGGAATAAGGGTACATGTGGCTTGCACTCACATTTATACAGCCTTGTACGAAAACCGAAAGAGAAACGAGCAGAAAGAGCCAAAAAAAGAAAAAGAGAGAGAAAAAAAGGAAAAAAAAATGCCCCCACCTCCCCGAAGGGAATCCTGAGGAAATGCGAATGCATTTCTTGTGCCGAGAGTACACGGCGTAGTAATTTTAATGGCGTAAAGCTGCATACATCGACGCGTTCAAGTGTCTCCCTTTTGGGCGCCTCTTTCACCGAACGCTTTCTATGTGCGTTCGCAATCACCTCAGGGATGTTGCCACCGCCTTCAATGCAGCACAAACGCGTTTAGAACGCGCTGTTTTCAGGCTGTGCCAAGGCAGCACAAACGCTTTTCAAGCGCACTGCATTGAGGCGGTGGCGCAGGGAGGAGAGAGAGCGAACGGCGAGAGAAGGAGCGGCGAAGCACTGCACCTACCCTCTCCACACACGCGGGAGCTCCGCCGAGCCAATGGCACCTAGAAAAAAATTGGGGGACCCTTAAGCTTCGCCTTAAGAGTTGAACGCGATAGCTTCGCCTTTAAGAGTTGAACTCACACACGCGACGCGCGCGAATAGCGAAATCCAGCCCCAAGAATACGCCGCCCGGGCCCTCTCGGAGTGCATGAAAAGTCGAGACATACTTCAAGATGGCCACTAAGTGCTGCGTTGGCTTGATATGTTTTCTTATTAATATGTATTGTTAAAGTTCGTGTGTGTATTTAGCGGCGATGGCTGCACATCCCGGCGTTTTTCGACGTAGTTTGATGGCACGCACGCGCGCGAATTTTACAGGCGAATTTCGATCTAAAGCCTACCGTATGGGCTCGTTTTCGTCGTGACACCTGCCGAACAAAATGCGTTAAGGAGACCGCCGGCCCTCCTTCTACTGAAAAGTCATGGCATTTATGCCTCACAGATGGCAGCACATTTCTGTCCGTTTGCTGCGGTGGCTTGAAGCAGCTGCAAGCAACATCGTGGCTTTGTGGTAAGACACCTGCTTGCCACGCGAACGGCCTGGCAGCACATTCGATCCTCATTGGGACCGAAGATTTTCCCGGCGTTGGCTTGATTTTATGTTTTCCTCTAGATGGACATCGCGAGTTGTCCATTTTTAGAGCTGTTTGAAAGTTCTACGGCGATTGCACTCCCGGCGTTTTTCGATTTTGGCCTCGCGAATTTATGTAGTGTTTCTGTCCGACGCTGGGCTCGTTTTCGTCGTGAACCTGCAACATCGTGGCTTTGTGGTAAGACACCTGGAGACTTTTCCTTCTACTACTGCGAACGGCTTTATGTAGTTTTCTGTCCGATCCTCATTGGGACCAAGATTTTATCGTTTATTTTATTTGCTCGTGGCTTTGTGGTACTTTCTCGATTTTTCGCTCACGCCACGCGAACGGCCTGCCGATTTTTCGCCGAAGATTTTATCGTTTATTTTATTTGCAACTTTCTCGACGCCGACAGGATGATTTTCGCTCACAACCAACGAACAGCGGAATTTCTGCGACACGAGCTCTCTAACGCTACCGCGTTAAAAATTTGCGCTGGCCGAGCTCCCGCGATGCGAGCACCCTCACACGCCAGAGCGCGCTCCTCCTCCCCACTCACACTCCGCTACTCCGCCCGCACCACCTGCTCCGGTTGCTAGGGGCGAGGATAAGGGCGCGCGCCCGCAGCTGTTGCTATAGGAGAGGGCGTCAGAGCGGAGAGGCGCGCGGACAACGCCGGATGCCTTACATAGCCCGACTAAGAAATGTATTCGCATTTAAAAATTACAGCATATCCACGGGCGAATGATGAAGAGCATGAGCAAAGCTCCTGCAGCAATCATGGTTACACCGTGAAATGTTCAGTGGTTTCGCCCAGCAGTAATCAAAGCGATACGCCGCTTTGATTATTTTTCCTTTTTTTATTGTTTTCATTTCTTATATTTCTTATTTATTTTCATTTTTATTGTTTATTTTTTATTTTCATTTTCATTTTTATTATTTTTTATTATTTTTTCTTTGTTTTTTTTCTATCTCTATGAGATAGCGCCATCTAGTATATCGTCACCCAACTGCAGTTTGCATGCATCTCTATTGAACAGCGCCATCTATTAAATGATACGGGAGACGCGACGGCGGGGGCACGCCGGATGGAGCGACGACCGACAAGGTGATGCTATAATGAGCTCCGCTCCTAAAAAGAACATGAGGCGGATAACTTTCCAGAGGTCACTGCGCTGTGCAAGTGGCGTCGTCAATGCTTATATCTTTGGAAGCATTGCGTTCTGTGTGGGTTCGGGTGGCGGTACCTTTAATGTAGGACGACGTGTACGAATGGCAGCCAACGGGTAGGCCTGGTGTGTGCGGAAGGGCACGTCCAACGACCTACTCGCATACCAAGTATTCGTCTCGCCCCCCTCCTTTTTTACCGACAATCACTATTCAGGTGTCGGCGGCCTTGACTGGACGACAGTGCTGGGGCAATCGGTCGAGGTCTTTCGTCTATCCTTTCCTCCCTTCGCATATTGTCCTCAACAGTACGGCGCCACGCGGCACCGGCAGGGCGGCGAGGGCAGAAAAGGAGTTGAGATATAACTCATTACTACGGCGACGTCTCGCTTCGAGGGGGACACCGCGCATTGCCGCAAGGAGAAGCAAACGGGCGTTTAATGTAAATACTAGTTTGTTCTGGAATTCTGCGTTCAGGGGCTCTTGGTTGTGTACGCGGTGGCTGTTAGACATGACAAGCTTAAAACCATTGGTCGGTTAGTAAGATAGAGGTGGAAAAAGACGACAGTAGTACTTCAGAGAGAATAGTGGCAATAAAACATATTTCTAAATGTGCAGTCACCGTCGCAGTTACAGTTCCGCGAAATCTTCGATTGTTATGTTTATTATTATTTTACAGTTATTTAATTGCTGCAAGTGTACCCGGGTTCTCATTTATGCCTCTTTCGAGGGCGTTAAACCGACGTATGAGGTTTGAGTCGTGTTCTTCGCGTTGTTCGCGTTACCCGTTGATTTAAATCCTGTTTCTAAGAGTGCAGCTCATAATTTGTCGAAAGAATGGCCGGGAAGGTTAAGATGTTTTGATAGAGGAAATAAGGGGCTGATTTGCATAGGCTCTGTGGTTAATAAAACGGTTCCTAAATGGTGTTTCTGTTTGTCCGATGTATTGCATGCTGCTGCACACGTTGCATTCGAGTAGATATATCACATTAGAGGAATCGCATGTTAGATTTCCTCGTATGTTAATTGAAACGTGAATTGTGTGCTGTTTACCTTGTTTGTCTCTCGCGTCGCCTTACATACAAGACATCGAGGCTTTAGACAGGGTCGGCATGAATTATTCGGATTTGAAGTATTGATTTGGGAGTTTACAGGTGTGTCTTTGAGGTTGCGCGATCATCGATAAACGACGCCAGAGGCGGATGGAAATGCGCGTTTCAGACGTACACTTTTTTTTCAGTATGTTGTAATGTGGTTTAAGGATTGTGTTTACATTGGGGAAGTTCTTGCTGTAAGTTAAACAGAGGTTTGGCTGTTGCAGGTTGTGATGTGGTCGCCGCTTCATAAGAAGGTCATCACGCTTCAGTTTTCTAGCTTTTTGAACAGCGTCATCAATTACATGTGGAGGGTATTTCTGTTTATCGAGCGTAAGTTTTAGCCTCTGTGAGCTCGTGTCAAAAGCAGCGTCTCTTGAGCAAATTCGCTGAAAACGGTGAGCCTGGTTGTATGGAATGCTGTTTTTACAGTGGCGCGGGTGGTCCCTTTGGTAATAGAGGTGCTGTGGTCGATCTGTTGGTTTGCAGTATGGTAACGTCAAGAAAATTTACGGTTACTTGCGAGTACGTGTTTGTGAAGTGTACGTTTGGGTGCACAGCATTGTAAGTGTCGATAAAGCTTAGCAGTTCGTCCTCGCCGTGGGTCCAAATGAGAAAAATGTCGTCAATGTATATTCTGTATAAGAGTGGTTTCAAAATGTTTCGGAGAGAATTCAGATTCTAGCTTTCCCATTAAAATGTTAGCATCATTTGGTGCCAGTCTGGTGCCCATAGCGGTTCCGCTACTTTGTCGAAAGTACTCCTGGTCGAACTGAAATGAGTTCACTTCCAAGACCATCCTCGTCAAACTTGCGATAGCAGGGAAATCTGGGGTGTCAGGTTGTCTATGGTTTGTGTACAAGTTTTTTAATGCCGCTAGTGCCATCATCATGAGCGATATTTGTATACAATGAGGACACATCAAGGGTAACTAAGAACGAATCTTTCGGCACGAACATATTTGCAGTATCTCGAAGAAAATATGTGGTGTCCTTTACATACGATGCGAGAGTGCAAGGAATGTGTCTTATTAAGTTGTCCACCTAACCCGATATGGGTTCGGTTACTATACCTATGCCTGATATGATTGGTCGACCTGGGTTACCGGGTTTATGAATTTTTGAGAGTAGGTAGAAGCGACCTGGACGAGGGTGTGCTGGTCACGTTAGTTTGTGCTCCCCGCGTGTTATTCTTCCTGCGTCCAACAGTTTCTTCAGTTCTGTTGCTACGATACGCGCGTATTCGTCTGTCGGATCCCCTGGGAGGCGTTCGTAAAACTTTGAGTCATTTAGTTGACGGTAAGCTTCTTGTAGGTAGTCGGCTGTATTCAAGACTACAATTGTCCCTTCCTTTGTCAGCGAGTTTTATTGTTATAGCAGTCCCAGATGCCAGGTTTTTCATACTCGATTTCTCAAATTTTGTCAAGTTTCCCTCTTTCCTTTGTGTCTGTAGTACTCCTGTACTATATCTTTCTGTACGGCGGTAATATATAAGTCCAGACATTTGTCCCGATGACTGTTTGGTGTCCAATCGTTTGTTCGGTGGTCTTTTGAATGTTAGAAGGCTTGTCAAAGAAATATTCGCGCAACCTCAAGTTTCTAGCGAAGTTGTCGTGGTCTCAGAGTAAATGAAATTCGTCAACAGATTTTCTGGTTGGGCAGAAGTTTACTCCTCTAGATAATAGTTTTACTTCGTCGGGTGACAAACTCGTGTCCGATAGGTTTACAATCGCACTGTCGCAGTGAGTGTTGATAGGCGGGTTCTCGTGCGTACCGTTAGTGGCCTCATGGGTGGTTCTTTTGTAGTCATATGGCATAATGTCTGGTAGTGCGGGGATTGGGAACATTGTCTCTTTTAAGTTTATGAATTTTAGTATTCATGATGTCTTTGCATTTATTCCGCTCGAACTCTGTTAGTTGGGTGATGTCTTCGTTCGATAAAGTGTTATAATCGCGGAGAATGGTGTTGGTCATGGTGGCCAGTTTCTTTACTTGCTTTTTACTGTGATTGATTGCAATTTTGTGTAAATTAAGTGAAACCTCTAGGAGGACTTTTTGCCATGCTACTTGGTCGTGTTCGTCGGGATTTGCAGCAGCTGGAGCGGGGGAGAGTGCCATACCCTTGGGGGCTATTTTAGCATTTAGGTACACTTGCAACGTGCATTTATGCATTTCATGTCTGATGCGTTTATCAGCGAGTTTTCTCACTTTAAGAAAAGTGGCACTGTAACCGGGAAGCGAAGAACTGGACTTACAGCTTGGAGATCAATCTTCTTTTGGGCGCGGGAATGGCATTGCTGGAGTCCGCAGCTTGTAGGTGTGTCCTACAGGCCTTCGTCGTTGCAGGGAAGATCCAGTCGCCGAGCTTCTTGCGGGCGTTGGGTGCAGTATGTCCGTGTTGGTTCGCAGTTCTTTTGTTGGTGTCCGCAGTAGAGGGACGCGGCTATGTTGTTCGGCAGGCTTCACCTTTCGGAGTGCTGTTGTGCTGCTGTTGGTGACGGCGGGCTGCATCGAGCGCTCAGGTGTCACAGTTTCGGCGATCGTCGGGAACTCCGCCGTGATGTCAGGTGCGTGTAGTTCTCCATGGAAATTTTCTTGTAGTGATCGCACCTGGGTGGGAGCGGTAGGTTGAGGCGACCACCCCGTGGCATCTTCGCGGTATCCGCGACAGAGTGCGACATTGAAGGTTTCAGCAATCAGTACGATACCCATGAAGTTTGGATGAAGCCCATCCGCGTCAAGATAACGTCTTGGCGGTAGCTGGTCGAATTCCTGGTCGACGTACGACACCTTGCTCGCTTTCCGGCAGTACACCTCGATTTTTTCGTTGAAATGACGAGCGTCCCTGTTGAAGAGGTGGACGAATTTTTCGTTTGATCGTTCCATGCGCCTGTTTTGGTATCGCGGCAACACGCATGAAATAATGAGTCTCGGAAGCTCTTGTCGTGTTCGGAGCGTGTTGTTCACCAGGCGGCCCGGACGGCATAGAGATTCGTCCGGTCCGTACATCTCCAACTCGCTTGTTCCGACGTGAAAAACAAGTATGGTCACTAAGCGTGCTATATTGATCAGCTCACTCTCAATGTCAGATGTCGAGGCTCCGCGAATAGTTAGAAATGCAGGCGTTGCCTTGTCATACGGGCTGGAGTGCCGGTGAAGATATCTTGTTTGCGAGTTTTCCGTGAGCGCTGCTCAACTGGAGGTGTGCCTGTGGCCGGTATTGAGTAGGGAGGCATGGCGGCTAAAGTGGCCGTAGCGTTGCAAACACTGGAGAAGATCCTCCGTGAGAGCAGTAACAACGGAACTTTTTATTTCGACAGTTTCGGCCAGAGGCTGGCCTTCATCAGGAATAAGGATACATGTTGCTTGCACTCACATTTATACAGCCTTGTACTAAAAACGAGAGGAATGAAGTACAGCAGTCTGGCATTTACTGTTATCACTGTCGTTTTGGCCCCTGTGCACGTCGCTGCCTCCTTCCTTGCACCTGGTCGGAAAACCGCCTGGCCGACCGCCAGCGGTGACGAGCGGTCACGGGCCCACCCCATGACGCCTCTTCTATGTCAACGATAAGGTCACTGGGCAACGCTTCCTAACTGATACAGGCGCACAGGTCAGCATTCTACCTGCTACACGAATGGATCGCACTGCTACTCCGTGCTGTACTTGCAAGCTGTGAATGGAACGCGGATTCCAGTATTTGGACGATGGTCGCTCACACTCAACGTGGGACTACGAAGACCGTTTCACTGGCTGTTCGTGGTAGCCGACGTGCCTTTGCCATTATCGGTGCTGATTTCCTCACCGACCATGGCCTCATTGTCGACGTCAGGCGACAACGTCTCCTAGATGCGACAACTTACCTTTCTGTGAAGGGCATTGCTGCACCGGGAACCACAGATTTAGCCCTTTCTTGTGCTATGGTTTCCAATGAACCCTTCGCGGCTTTGCTACGAAAATTCCTTGATATCACCGCACCGCCTAATTAGAAAAAACCAGTGTGCCACGACGTACGTCACCACATCGTCACTTTCGAACCACTTGCTTCCTACCGGCCACGTCGACTTGCTCCGGACAGGCTCAAAGTAGCACGAGCACAATTTGAACACATGCAGGAATTATGAATTTTTCGCCCATCCACCGGTAACTAACGAGCTCCAATCCACATGGTGCCCAAGACGTCGGGTGACTGCAGGCCATGCGGAGACTGCCGATCTCTGTACACTGAGACAATTCAAGATTGGTAACCACTACCCAACATACAGGATTTCACCGCCGCTCTGCATGGCGCCAATATATTTTCGAAGATTGACCTTGCCCGCGCCTACCACCAAATTTCCATGGACGAGTCAGATATACCCAGGACGGCTATTACGACGGTAATCCCGTCGATGTCTGGCGCGGGGGATGGACAGATGGGGGGACAGCATCGCAGTATGATAATCGTACTTCACAAACGCTAAAACATAGTGCTATTGCACTTAGACGTCGCAATATCGGCGAACATCCTGCGGGCGATATGCAATAATGTGCGGTGAATTATACAACATTCAATTCGTGTCTTTATGAGATTACCTAATGCTTTGTAAAGATACTTGCCATAGTAAACAAAATTGGGGCACGCTTAAGCTTCGCCTTTAAGCGTTGAGCACGATAGCTATATCCAGCCCCATCGTCATCGCGTTCTGTTTCGCTTGTCATTACGTTCTGTCACCCAGCCAGCCACACACACACACACGCACAAGATATACCTATAGTAAAGGTAAAGGTTTCCGCCCTCTTCAACAGCACATTTATGACAACAGTTAACCCACTACGTGTGTGTGAGAGAATGCGCGCACTAATGTTTATGGCTTATGTAAGGGGTGGCGTGCTTTAAACCAGCAGCAATTACGCGCATGCTACTTTTTCGAAGTTGCGATGCCACCACTACGTGTTTTAGGTAAATACGCGCTATAGAGTGTGTGCCTTTTGTAACGGGTGGCCGGCTTTAAACCACCAACTCGTTATGCAATTCACTGGTGTGACGCCCGACTGCCATGTGCGCTTGTACGCCATTTTACTGTGATATCGCATCTCGTACTGTGACACCTGTACCGAAGACGCGTCTAATTGTGAAGCATGAAAGCTAATTTCAGTGCACTTTCAAGCACTGGCATAGCTCTATGGGAGAAGGCCTGCTTTTTATTACTTTATTTCCTTTGCATCTTTCTCGATTTTTCGATCACGGACAAGACAATGGTTTTTAACTCACAACCAGCGACGCCGACACCGGAATTTCTGCGAAATTAGCTATTTAGCGCTATCGCGGTAAACTTACGCATGCTTTAGCGCTAGAAACAAATCCATAATTCAGAAACTTATCATATCGTAAGAGCCGAGGACATTTATTGTGGACTGTAGAATAACCTAACGAACTTCGATACCAAAATTTGCAGTGGTCTTGAAAACAAAGGCTACATGATTCTTCTAAAACACGTGATGAGATTAGAAAGCCCTTGCAAGACGTGGCGTGTATGAAGGCGGCAGAACAAGATGTAACTACTTCACATTTAGTAATAGGTGAAAATGAGTTGGTCTGTCATCGATGCCATAGTATTTAAACTGTATGGGGCATTTGGACAAATGGCGCATATACTGTGATCTCTTAGAAGGGAAGACGAAGCAATTAAGGAATAATGCGCCTATCAGTTCGCACTAAGACATGTATAAGATTCCCAACAATTTAATGTGTTATGGAACCAGGGCAATAGGGAAAGCAAAGTTTACTCAGAGCGACACTGTGCCTGCCAAGGCATCAGTTTCGTGTGCAAGGCCATTTACCACATCTACGTAAAAACGACGGCACGGCGGCACTCTGGAAATGAGTCAGTATTATCGGAAATATAGCCATGCGTTCAATCCCTTCGTTTCTACGGTTCTCTTGCGTTGTCCCTAATCGCTGAAAATCCACAATGTCCTCTCGGTATGAAACAGGAATTACATCTTTAGAGGGATAATAGTCGGTAATACAAACCTCTCCCCAGCTACAGCGGCGAACAAAATTCTCAATAAAGTAGCAGCTACGACGAGGGCTCCACACGTCGCCGCTCCTGCACGTGGCCACCTGGGAGTGGAATGAACAAAAAGAAATAAGTACGTTTCGCAGGATTCCTAAACAAAACAATGAAAAGCAATGACGTTCCATCTAATTTCCTGCTGCAGATACAATAACTCATTCAATCAGTAGTTTGACCTTTCAGACCACTATTAAGCAGTCTGCATCTGAACTCGAAAGCGGCAATATAAAAAGGAATGATGAAACCCTAACATATTATCATAGTAATCTTTTATAACGTACATTGGATCAACCTCAAGATCTATTCCCTGTGCCTTAGCTAAATACATTGATTCCTGTAATCAGCATGAACACTCGTAAGTAAAACAAGATAATGTTGAAGCCCTTGAAATTGGGGTATCACGTAGAGTGCGCTTAATTGAAAATTGTTAGGCACAGGCACAATTCCTAGACACAAGGAGGGCAGAGTGGTCTAGAGAACAAACAGAGGCAGGCGGCATTCTAGTTGGCCCGGAGAAGCAAAAGTGTAGCTGGATAGACCGCGTAATGAGACGGACAGATAAGCGCTGGTCAATTAGAGCGATGGAATTTATACCAAGCGTTCCTAGATGTGCCCGAGGACGGCAGGGTTAGATGGAGTGACGGATGCGCTACGCCCTTGTCCTCTAGCTCGTCTTTTGTCTAGTGTTTGCACTCAATGCCATTATGACTGACATGTTCCCACTCGCCCAACTAGCAAAGTTGTTGACTGACTGAGTAAGGAAGTCCACAGGCATAAAATGAAACCAGCTCGCACGAGACAGAGTAAATGGGAGATGATTTGGAGAGGCCTTTGTCATGCAGTGATAACAATTAGGCTAAAAACAATGATAAACTACGGTCAAAATTGGTGAGCCCATATTCAGAAAAGCATAAGCGGCAGACGTAAAACAGTCGTAATAAGTAACCCACACTTCGTATTGGCTTCAACAGGAGAGGATACCACTTCTATGCGCGTCTTTATTTTATTAATCAGTAATCAGTAATTAATCAATCAGTCAAAGTAAATCAATCAATCAATCAATCAAAGTAAATTAATCAGTAATCAGTAAATTGTATGCAATGAAAGGGTAGGATTATGAAAAGAAACTTCTGGGAAGAAATATAACCAAGGACGTCTGCAAAGAGGCCTAGGAAACGCTACAAATAATTTTCATGTGTATGAAGCAACACACTGAAGTGTTCTTCCTTCAGGCAGCACTTCAGTTCTGAGTCATGAAGGATGTGCACATGTAGGCCCGTATTATTGGCAAATAGTTAACAAGCGGATTGTTCCAGCACGACTCGTCGCGTCATATGTTCGTGAATAACATGCACCTATATATCTACAGTTTTCTCTATGTTTCCAGAATAGAATGTTTTTTTTCCTTATATGTGAACAAATGTCCTGGACTTGCCAGCTGACTTAGCTGCAGAACAAATCGGCCTCGCGAGGACTATATATAAGTGCTGACATAGGGTATCGAGATATCATGTAATGCGGCTCAAAGTCTGTACACCTTCTCACTCGACATCGCCAAGGCATTTCACTGCGTGTCTAAGCGCCTTCTATTTAACTGAATAACGCAAATTCAAACGCCGACCATATGCGTAGCCTACTGCACAAATCTACATGGAAAATAGAGCGCTTGCTTGCTTTGCCGAAGCCCAAGCCGAGCCACTGAAGGTGAAATGAGGTATCAAACAGGGATGCCTGAGTCGCCGCGGATGCACATGCTGCTTACACCCGCCCTCAAAAAAGGCACCTAATAAACACTAAAGTCCAGCGACATCCTCCTCTTCTAGATGATTACGTCATGGTATTGAGATGGTGGCGACGGATGGGGAGGGCCAAACCAGGCACGAGCAGGAGTGCCCGAGTGCGCAGGTTTTTCGCTTACCGAACGATACTGCCCGCAGTGTGGCGTTTTGTGCGTTTGGTCATGGCCTTAGATGGAAGAAGTGACGGGCCCGAATAAGAACGCTCATCACGTCTGCCCTCAAGACCGGCCATGACCAAACACGCGAAGCGCTACGCTGCTCGTAACATTTCTTGCGAAGGTGGTCGAGTTTTGTATTCTTCACGTTTTTATTTGCTTTGGCATGTCTTAAAACCACTTTCCGTTAACGGACTGCGTGAATACAGCGACCTGCACAGAGGTCAAGGCAATAAAAGTTCACGAAGACCCGCTGAAAACAATTTGCCTCAGACAGACTGCACTTCTAAGTTGGTTTCCGAACTGCACTGTATGCACCGCCCGCAAGCATCAATTCGCAAAGCACCAGATCAGAAAAGATTGCTTCCAACAGAAACTAACGCTGGATAGGAGGCGAAAAGCCAGATTAGTAGTTTCGCAGTAGTTTCGCGGACCTCTCAGGGGAGGTGCGATTACATGGTGGAATAATTAATACGCATACACTATATGCGGACTAATATTGTAGGGCGTATTTGATCCTATGTGAAATGTTTTGTTTTGGTTTTAGGGGCGAAGCACCTTAGGGTCTGAGCGTGACGGCGTGCATCGTCGTCTGCTGTCGTGACGGTGCATTTGCATGATCGCATGAGAGGACGCCACCGCCTCAGCGCTCACCTTGAGGTGAAAGACAGCGAACGGCACGTGTTGACTAAGGAAACGCTCTTTCTGCGACGAACGCAGAGCTACCAGCTCGCAAGGAGCGAGAACGCGCCCTCGCCCGCGATACACCGCGCCGACGCAGGCAGCGTCTGCTGGCGAGTTTCTTGAGTGAGAAAAAAAAATCACAGCATATCCACGGAGTGAATGATGATGAGTGGGCGAACCTGCGGAGGTTCATCGGTAAACCGTGAATCTTCCGTGAATTCTGCCCAGTACATCATCACCGACGTGAGATCGGGCGCGTTTATACTAAAGGTTCGATGAGTTATGACGACTTGCAGCTCACTTTAATTTTACATGTACGCTGTGAATTTTCATTGTTTAGAAAACCATTGCTTTAGAAAACATCTGGCGTCTTTCGTTAAGCAGCTGGCGTCTTTTCGTTTTGCTTTAGAAACATCTGGCGTTCTTTCGTTTTGCTTTTACAAAACATCTGGCGTCTTTCGTTGGTTTATTTCATCAATCAACGGCGTTTTGAACAAAATTTTTATTGTTTAATCACGCACAGGAGAAATCTCACCAGGCACTACCTTGGAGGTAAACAATGGCTGCTAATGGGAATGAGAGACAGAAGAAGTCGGCTTTTAGCTAACACTTACACTTCTACTTCTACTAACGTTTCCTACTGGAACATGCCAATGGCTGCTAATGGGGAATGAGAGACAGAAGAATTCGGCTTTTAGTTAAAGCGCACGCTGCGAATTTTTTATTGTTCAACAACGCACAGGAAAAATCTCCCACCGGCACCACCTTCGAAGTCAAGATCTGGTACTAGCGTTACGACTGGTTACGCACTACTACGACTACGAGGGACGAACGGGTGCCGCCTTAAGGAGCTTCGCCCCTAAAACCGACTGCTCGCGCTGCACAACCGTTAACCGGCCACCCTATATATGTAGGCACTGGATTATGACCTGGAATGAAGTACCGGTGGGAGATTTCTCTTGTGCGCAGGTGAACTATAAAGATTCACAGCGTGCAAGTTAACTAAAAGGGGAGAGCAGGTCTCTGTGCCTAATCAGAGCCCGCAATTTCAGGGGTGAAACCACTCAGGGTCTCGACGCGTCTCGTCTGCTGTACGGCGTGCGTCGTCTTGTATAGTGACGGTCCATCTGCTTGATTAAAACCCGTTCAGCACAAGAGAGGGCGCCATGGTCTCAGCGCTCGTAAAGCCCCTGAAACATCGTAAAGTAGCGACACTTTTCTCCTCCGCTCGCGTTCCTC
The DNA here is from genome assembly GCF_013339695.2 of Rhipicephalus sanguineus. Lineage (NCBI taxonomy): Eukaryota > Metazoa > Arthropoda > Arachnida > Ixodida > Ixodidae > Rhipicephalus > Rhipicephalus sanguineus. The sequence continues at coordinate 77,048,373 of NC_051178.1, read as the reverse complement.
CTCGTTCTCCTCTCCTTCGCACTCTCTTTTCGAGCATGGCGCCACCTACCTTGCTCCTAAGTAGCAGACGACGCTTCGCAAAGAGAGCGCGCGCTTGCCAGGCGGCGCGCTTCAAGCATTCGCACTAGCCGCCTAGCTCTTGATATCCTTTTTTAATTGTATGTTGTTTAGGAGATGGTAGGACACGTTTGTAAAGGACACGTGTGATGTTGAGCGTTAATGTCCCGCTCTACATGAAGCCTTCTGAAACCTACATGAAACCTATATATTGTACGCGTCGTCCTCGCGAGGCGAATTCGCCGCGCGTACCAATGACGCACTGAGGCTGCTAGTACACACTAGAAGTAGCCGTTCCGAAGTATCCGTTGGGTAAATATAGTTAAATCCGCTATACGTTCCTGTATTATGTATCACTGTACACTGCAGTACAAAAGGGTGTATTTGAGACATCTGTTTCCCACAAGATATTCAGCATCTGGCTCACTAGTTTGTTTCTTTTTCACCAAATCTATGCGCTCGCTATTTCCTGTTTACTGTTTTGCAACCTCACACAAAGGACGTGCTATGGGGCGTATGTCTGTCCCGACACAATAACCATCAATCTCGCGTGTCTTTCCTCGCATTATTGCCGCACGCGCGGTACTTCCAGGTCACGAACGGTGTGCGTGTTAATAAAAAGCAGCCTTGATAGGAAAGTGGCGAGCGCCGAGTATTCAAGAGAGGAAGCGCAAACTAGCCAGAGGCCGGTTATTGGTGAGGGGCAAGAAGACTACGCAAAGGATGCCGACAGTTTTTAGAGTGCAAGAAACACATGGGCAATGGGTGCTGGCGGTATTATGCTAGTTAAAGAGTGGCGACTCTTATTTATTTAGAAAATGACTGTCAGTGCAAGCAGCAGCTCGGAGCTTCATTGAAAGAATGATGTGCGCCAGAAGGCGTACATCAATTCCAGTCGAGACAGCATTGGTTGATTCGCTAAGAGATTAGACGCACCAACTATAGTGCGCAAGTGAGCCTCGTGGACGTACTTGACATAATTTCTATACTCGCTGCTCAATGAACGAGCAAGCGAACGAAGAAACTAGCCTGCCACCGTAAACGTTTCCTTCGCGAGAGCTCCACTCGCGGATAATAATATCATCTGCTGTTTTACGTCTCAATACCACGATATAATTCTGAGAGACGCCGTAGTGTGGGGCTCTGGAAACTGACGATCTGATGTTCTTTAACGAGCATTGACATCGCATGGCACACTAGCCTCAAGCTATCCGCCTCCATCGAAATGTGGCCGCCGCGGTCGGCTGCGACCTTCGGGTCAGCAGCCGAGCACCACAAGCTCTGCTACGCCGCGGCGGAAAGCTACTCGCGGATCTAAACCTCCACACGAAATGGTACGTAAATCTTCGCGCTAAATAACACGTATACGTGAGGTTCCTAAACGATGAACGCACACTGCGACCCGGTTGGGTACGCACGCTTTGCCTACCTACCTTCTATCGCAAGTCCACCGGCGGATCTGTCGACGTATAGCCAGAGAAAGCTATTTGCTCCAGGTAAAGAAAAAACCGAGCACGCAACAAAAAGAAACAGATTACCACTCCTGATGTGAGCTTCCGCACTCCAGCTTTGTTCTTCAAAAGAACTGCGCCGCATCTCTCAAGTTTCCCTATCACAGTTTCTATCGTCAGCCGGCGTGCCATGCTAAGCGCACAAACCAATACCGCAAACTCAAACCAGTAGGCGCATCACGTCAAGCAGGAAACGTAACCACATATTCGTGAAAAAAAAGTTAGTATGGAGTCCGCAGAAGCAGCAATAAAAATCATCGCCGCCTTCTCGACGTGGCCATGCCGATCTATCTCGTCTTCTTCGTCTTGCCCGCGACGTCAGGGTTGCCAATGGTGGCTACTTTTCGCCAAATTGGCGAATTTGAAAGGCCCGTGGCGACCTAAAATTATGAATGGCGACATGGCGAATTTTTTGCGATTTTCGGCTTAGGTCTCCACTGAGTTATGCATCCTAAGCTCAGTGTCTTCCCAACGAATGAGTGGCAACATTCTCTGTATTTTTTCTTGGTTTCAGAACCACGAGTAGAATGTGCACATTACTCGTCAATCGGTATATCCGTCCTGTAACTCATGTGTATCTCCTCAATTCATCTAGAAAACGTTTATTTGATGTTCTGTGAGAAGATCAGTGAGTGGGATCCTTAGTCCGAGATCCCATCTAGATGCAGGAGGTACTGGAACGTCCCCCAGCGACATTCTAACAAAATTTAAGTCAGCGGACTGCCTTGTGAACCGCGGAGGGGGCAGTGTTTGACTATAAGTTTATAGCTTTAGGTGCTTTACGCTTATCTGATGTTTCGCTTCTGAAGGGGCTAGACGACGGGTTGGCCGCGTGCTCCGAACATTTGTTCCGCCAAAGCTCCAACTGTTCTTAATAGCTTGGCGACTTATTCGCTGTTTGAGTACCCCCAATTCAGCTCGTAAAGACTGTTTTGGAATAGCGAACAGAGGCGGATATGCGGTTATTTGTGCAATAAAAAATATATTTATTGAGGCATTTTTCACTGTTCGCGGTCAGCGTGTGCAATGAAAACGATTGCTATATAACATTTTACATTGTCTACTTGTTCATTGCTAACGCATCGGATTGACGCGTGTAGATATAAGTGACTATAAGAAAGGGTCGGTGGCGTGCGGTATCATATTAGTTCACACTGAATAGGCGTAAGTCTCACTAATGATCGGTGCCTGTAAGAATTCTGTCGTGTTACCTTCAATAAACCTTTTAATCCTTTTAATTCATATAAGGGTACGTAAAGCTGTCTACAAACAACGCTTTCACGGTTTTCGCCCAAGCTTTACCACAAGCTTTTACCTTTAAAACGAGCGGACAGGGATGAAAGGATATCATGAGCGTTTCATTCATTCACCCTTGCGCCACCACGCACATCTTGCGGCTAGTCGGAGAAGCAGCACCATGCACTCCCACGGTGAAGCGGGCGATACGACTGGCATTGAGAAACGTCAATATAATCCAAGGGTCTTGAATGGCACTGTATTCTACGGGTCTATACGTGAGTGGAAATTTTTATTACTAGGTATGGCGCACATATCCAGAATGGCGACTTTTTTGGCGAAATTTGTCAAAAATATGGCGACTTTTGGCGACTTATTGCTAGTCGTTTGACGACATTTACTCGAAAGTCAGTGACAACCCTGCGCGACGTTCTGTTATCTTGGGCTCGCATCCGGCTCTTTTCTTTTTTTGCTTCTATCCGCCCACTTTTCCTCAGTCTCCTCCCTCTTTCTTACAGGTGTCCTTGCTCACAGTGCCGTCGCTCTGATCGGCGGTACTGCTGTGTTGTTCCATGTCAGGAACGTCAAAGAGCTTCTATATTCCTTGTCGCGCAGCCTGGACACCTCATCCTCCGTGTGGTTGCCCCTGTCCTTTTCTGCCGGCCACTTTCATTGTTCCACGTCTATGAAAGTCGTTCGAGGTGCACGCCACGTCCGGCGCCTGCCAGAGACCCTGCGTGTGTCATCAGTGGATGCAGCCGAAACGGTGGCCGTCGAACCTAAAATACCAGAAGTACAGCCACTCTCCATTGCTCGTCTGGTGCTCCGTTACCAGCTCTCGTGGATGTCGAAAATTACCGCCAAGCGCGAAGCTTGCTTGGCGGTAACTTCCAAGCAGCGGAACAGCTGATGCGACGCGGCCTCCCCCAGGAATGCGGTCCTTCCCGAAGCGCTGATGGCGCCCCACATTGCAAGCAGCAGTGTTAGGGACGGCCGCATCTGCAGTTTCTGCCTCCAGGATAGCCGTGCCTGCCAAGCCCAAGAGTGCCCGCCGTAGTCTCGCCGAGCACCGGTCACGACACTGGCGCCACTCAAAACGCACGCCTCCTTTTTCTTCTTTTCGTCACCTCAGCCTTCTTGGAGACGGTTCTTACAATTTTTATGCCAATAACCTTTTCTACCCAGAGCCCGGGAGAGGCACCAGGTTCTTACGCTATGCAACCTGCTTTTGTTTTCTTTTAAAAGCGGAGCTGTTTAAAGTAGAGGTTCGGCGCTTGATTTAAAGGGGCCCTGCAACACTTTTTGAGCAGGGTCAAAAAGCGCTGCCAATCGGTAGTCGAGGCTCCCGAGAACACGCGAGCCGAATATTATAGCGAAGCGAGCGGCCTGGAATTTACAATAAATTCTCAAAGTCAGCTGAAAATCGCTCCCTCTTCTCTCGACAAATGATGTATTAGTCCGCAATATATGACGCGATTGTCGGCAGTTCCAGCATCGGCTGATGTTATAATCACGTTAACACCCTCATTATTACCTTAGTTGTTAATTTTGAGTTCAATAAGTAGATAATATGTATGTTTATATTGTGTTATGCCGTTAAAACACACAACAAACATTAATATTAGCACTTCCGGTCTCACCGACAGCTCGTCTGCTCGTAGTTGCGTGGTTGCGTTTTCTTCACCATGTGCAGTGCCGAAATCGTGAGTATTTGTGTGCTTTTGACCATCGCCGGTTCCCGTTGAGAGTGGCAGCCGTTCGAGTGTTGCCTCGTCAGCTGGAAACTGCATCGTCGGCACGTTCTCACGAGCGACCGAGGCAGCGGTGCCGCATTTCTCCGATAACAATGCTGGCGCCGGCTAGCTTAGGATACCTGTGTTCGCTGTATGGCGAGAGTCCCGTTCGCTGTCTGTTCAGTATGTCTTCGAGCCGTACCTCGGCGTATCCTCCCCGTAGTCTCAGGTTCCCGAGAAACCGCGACACAGCAACCAAGTAGACTCGCATTTTCACGGTAGCTGCAGGCAGCCGGGGGATGGGTCCGCGCCGGCCCGATGCCCCACAATCCTTTCTTCCAGTCTTTAGTTCTTTGTTGTCAGCCCGCACTCGCTGTGCGCCCGCATTCGAAGAACAAGCAGCATCGAAGTACCGCCACTGGGAGAAGGGTGCACGCAGCTTTGCCGTGTTGAATACGATTCAAGCGCGAGCAGTGCGACGAGGCGGTGTATAGGAGTGTGGGTCGAAACCCATCTCCGCTGTCGTTCGTTCCAAACGCGCACGCAAGTTTGCGTCCATGGTTGGCAGAGCGATGAAAACACTACGGCAGTTCGAGGTGCACACCCAACATTACCAAACCGACTCGCAGTTTTCAAGCACGTGCGATAGACGGTGCCATGGGCTCCGCCACTCGACGACGACCGCGCGAGCCGATCGGAAGTGGCGCCACAGACCACGTGGTTGCGCCGAGACGCCAGAGAGAAAAAAGAAATGAAGAAAAAAAATGCCGCCGGCGCTGACGTCCCCTCCTCGCACCTCCGCCCTCCCTCCCTTCACGCCGCGCGCAGCTTTCCGCGCGCTCGCTGCGTTGAGTTGAGGGAGAAAGCTGCGGAACGTGATCTCCATAATTTGGTAACACAACTTAGACTTGACGTATTTGAAAAATTTTTGCGGCATATGACTCGTGAAGAGTCATACGTCAATAATGAGACTATTTCAATATAACTAAGAAAGGTGTTGCAGGGCCCCTTTAAGGTAGACGTTCGGCGGTTGACTCGCGCTGCCTAGCAACTACTTGGCACAGCGGCGCCTGGCTTCGCCAAGTGCGCCGCCTAACAAGAGAAGAGGAGGAGAAGAAATAAATGAAACAAAATTGCTTGGCGAAGCGGGATTCGAACCCGGGTAGCCATGCTCCGGAGGCGAGTGTCATAACCACTCGGCTATAAAGACACGTTAGCAGGACAATTGTTCATGTGAACCATATGACTGTGTTGCTACGGGTGAGAGGAGGATGGCATGCCATAGAAGGAAAGAGAAACATAGAGTAAGAAAAATTCGGCAGTTCCCACGTACCGGGGGAGTCGATGTTATGCGAAGCGTGCGGTGGGAAGGTGACTGTGGCGTATTTTTTTACTGAGCGAAACGTTACAAAATGAAGCTAAAGATTTGTATAAATTTTATACACACACATATATGCTGATGAGCCGCATATGTGTTATGTAACCAGTTGTCTACTGTTGGGTAACGCCGCCAACGGAAACGTGGGTATTACCAACACCAGAAGCGGTAAGCTCAAGTGCTTATACTTGTCCCTCATGATAGAGAACGCACGCAAGTTTTACGAACCCGTGTGCATGTCTGGAAGAGGTTCTTGACAGTTTTCGAACAAGGTGATCATCACCGTGGTCGTTGAGCACCAGCAGCTGGTCATGACTTGTTATCGGATACGGTCCTGATCGCGGTGACGAGAGGTCCATGTGTAATGAAGTATGAGGTATAGTACAGCTGTTGGAAATCGTGGATGCCTCGGTCATTTCGTCGACAAAATGTCTGTCGATAAAGCCGGCGACATGTCGGAACCTGAAATCACCCTTCGCGTTGGTGAGGTATAGGCCAGCGAGGCTGATAGGCCTGGATAGTGCTACGTAGACCAACATCAGTGGATTGCGCTTGTCGTATTCGTAAACTACCTAGGCGTATGTGGCCTGCGTGGCCTAGTCTACAAAGCGGCTGTCAGTCAATCTGGCATCATCCTCGGTCAGCATGAGGGAATCACCCAGCCTCGTAAGAAATGAAGTGGACACTGCGTCGTCCTGGCAGACTAAGTGCAGTTTACGATGCGATAATGTGAATATTGCCACGTACGTTTCTGCTCACTTCTGGTGCATTCGCCCACAAAGGCTGTCGGCAACGCTCAGCGCAAACCGCTCCTCATTCTTCGAGAAGCTTCACGATTATTGTAGATGATTTTGTTAAGATTGCGCGCAAGACGCGAACGCTCGAGCTCATTCTAGAGATTGCGCAACCACCAGCGATATCGCTGGAAAGTTCGATAGCGCCTGTATAAAAGCCGACGCGCTTGACCGCTTGTCAGTTGATCGACGGACGACGCCCTGTTCGCCGCTATCATTGTACAGCGTGTATTGCTGTAGTGCTAGTTCTCATTTTCCGGCCACAAGTTCGGCCAAATAAACAGTTTCATCCTGCAAACGCCGACTGCTCTCTTCGTCGACGTCACGACCACGTGACATCTGGTGGAGGTGCTGCTTCTCCCATGATCCGGACGCCCCCGCGAAGCGCTGACCCAAGCCCAAGCCGCGAAGAGGACGGCAGCAAAGAAAACCCGTATCGTCGAACAAGCCGCAGGCAGAAGGGACTGCAGCCAGAGCACGGGCTACTTCCCGAACAAACCAGGCAGCCCCAGGTCACAACACCCACCGCAGCGACAATGACCGACCCCGTGCAGCCTGCGCCGATCCTGCTCCGGCAGCCCAAGGAGCCGCCAAGCTTCCGCGGGTCGTCATTCGAAGACCCGGACACCTGGCTCGAGACTTTCGAAAGGGTCTCAACATTCAACAATTGGGACTCCGAGGACAAGCTGCGTCACGTTTACTTTTACCTTGAAGACGCAGCAAGGACCTGGTTCGAGAATCGGGAGTCCACTCTTCAAACTTGGGACGCCTTTCGAAGCGCTTTCCTGCAGACGTTTGCAAGCGTCGTTCGAAAGGAAAGGGCCGCAACCTTGCTGGAGACACGGGTTCAGCTCCCGAACGAAAACGTGACCATCTTCGCGGAAGAAATGACCCGGCTGTTCCGCCACGCTGACCCCAATATGCCTGAAGAGAAGAAGGTTCGTTTCCTCATGCGAGGAGTAAAGGAACAGCTCTTCGCTGGACTTATGACGAATCCACCGAATACCGTCCAGGAATTCGTCTCAGAAGCCACGACCATCGAGAAGACGCTAGAAATGCGCACCCGCCAATATGATCGCCGATCAATCCAAGACAGCCCCGCTGTTCATGCGCTCGGCTCCGACGACCTGCGCGAAACAATCCGAGCGATCGTGCGAGAGGAACTGCGCAAGCTGTTGCCCTCACCCCAGCCTCAAGTGGACTCCATCGCAGACGTCGTTCGAGAAGAAATCCAGCAATCGCTGGGCACCCTTGAACCGCCACAGCCTCAGCCGCAAGCCTTGAGCTACGCCGCTGCCGCCCGACGCTACGCTCCCCCGCCGCGCCCGCGTCAAGACACCGCATCGACGCAGTTCCGTCGCCAGACACCGCCGCAATCATCGACGCCCTACCGCCCACCTGGCGGCCAGCACTACACCCCGAGGAAGACCGACGTTTGGCGCGCCCCTGACAACCGCCCGCTCTGCTACCACTGCGGGGAGGCCGGCCACACGTACCGCCGCTGCCAGTACCGACAGATGGGGCTACGCGGATTCGCCGTGAACGCGCCGCGCCCGCAGCCAGGCGAACGGCCTCGCGACATCGACGACTACCTCACCGGAACACAGTGGCAACAACGACGACCTTCCCGCTCGCCGTCGCCCGGCCGCTACATGTCACCGCACCGCCGGCAGTACACTGGCCCAAACCGGGGTCGGTCGCCTAGCCCGTATCCGGAAAACTAAGGGCAGCAACCGATGGAGGTGCGGTTGCTGAACGACTAAACGTTGAAGACCCTCCGCCGTCGACGACGACGCCGCGACGAAGTTCCGAGCCCCCGCCGCACGCCGAACGACGTCCTGACGACGAAACTTTGCGACCCGTGGAAGCAGACCTGACGACGCAACGCGGAAGCAGCGGTGCAAACCGACGTAGCCGTGACCCGACGCCGCGACGTACACGCAACGCAAGACGGCGGACTAGCGACCTCGACGTACTATTCGACGGACACAACGTTACCGCTCTCGTCGACACTGGGGCCGACTATTCTGTCGTCAGTGGGTCATTCGCCGCGAAGTTGAAGAAAGTTAGGACTGCTTGGGAAGGTCCTGAAATCCGCACCGCTGGAAGTCGTTTGATAACGCCGGCTGGAGTCTGCACAGCAAGAGTCAGCATCAGTGACCGAACCTATCCTGCGAGCTTTCTTATCCTGCAGCACTGTTCTAGGGACGTGATACTTGGGATGGACTTCCTAAGTGAACACGGTGCCGTAATAGACGTGAGATCTGAGTCAATAACACTAACCTCAGAAAAAGCACTGCCGCCACACACGACGCCAGGAAAGCCCGTATTGAATGTGATAGAAGAGCACGTCACCATTCCGCCTCTCTCCAGCGTCATCATTTCCGTCGGCACCGAAGAACACGCAAACCTTGAAGGTGTCATCGAGGGCAATCAGCACCTACTTCTCAACCGTCAGATTTGCGTCGCAAGAGGCATAGCCGAGCTGCGTGATGGCAAAGCAAAGGTAGTGCTGACAAATTTCAGCCACGAATATAGGCACCTCAACATTGGTACGACGGTCGCCTACATCCACGAATTCGTGGAATCAAGCAATGCTCTCGCCCTCTTCGATGCTACCGAACCTGCTTCGACGAATCGACGAAACCAACCAGATTTCGACGTCAACCCGAGCCTCCCGAAGCACGAGCAAGACCAGCTAAAAACCCTGCTCCTACAATTCAAGGACTGCTTCTCGTCGTCATCAAGAATTCGACAGACCCCAGTCGCAAAACATCGCATCGTAACAGAAGAAAGTGCCCGACCAATCCGTCAGAGCCCGTACCGAGTTTCGACGCGAGAACGCGAGGCCGTCAAGAAACAGGTCGACGAAATGCTACGCGACGACATCATCCAGCCGTCCAAGAGTCCGTGGGCGTCACCGGTGGTGTTAGTGAGGAAGAAGGATGGAACCCTACGTTTTTGCGTCGACTATCGTCGCCTGAAAAAGGTCACGAAGAAGGACGTGTACCCTCTCCCACGAATAGACGACGCCCTAGATCGACTCCACAACGCCAAGTACTTTTCGTCGATGGACCTCAAGACCGGCTACTGGCAAATCGAAGTCGACGAGAGAGACCGAGAAAAGACTGCCTTCATAACACCACACGGCCTGTTCGAGTTCAAGGTCATGCCCTTTGGTCTTTGCTCGGCGCCCGCGACTTTCCAACGCGTTATGGATACAGTACTGGCCGGCTTGAAGTGGCAGACGTGCCTTGTGTACTTGGACGACGTCGTTGTGTTTTCCTCAAATTTCGACGAACACCTTCGACGCCTTGAAGCTGTACTTCAAGCAATCAAAACCTCCGGACTCACCCTGAAGCCTGAAAAGTGCCGCTTCGCGTACGAGGAGCTCTTGTTTTTGGGTCACGTGGTCAGCAAGAATGGTGTTCGCCCGGACCCGCGGAAAACAGCTGCCATCGCTGCCTTCCCGCCACCCACCGATAAGAAGGCCATACGCCGTTTTCTCGGCTTGTGCGCCTACTACAGACGCTTCGTCAAGGAATTTTCACGAATAGCCCAGCCACTAACGCACCTGACGAAGACCGACGTGCCATTCAAGTGGGAAACGGCGCAAATCGAGGCATTTCAAGAACTTAAACGACGCCTTCAGATGCCTCCAATACTAGCGCATTTCGACGAAGGCGCCGATACGGTAATCCACACCGACGCAAGCAGCCTAGGACTCGGCGCCGTCCTCGTGCAGAAGACTGAAGGGCTGGAGAGGGTCATCAGTTATGCTAGCCAGTCGCTATCAAAGGCAGAAATCAACTATTCCACAACGGAAAAGGAGTGCCTGGCCATCATCTGGGCAACATCGAAGTTTGGCCCCTACCTCTACGGCCGGCCCTTCAAAATTGTGAGCGACCACCACGCCTTGTGTTGGCTAGCTAACTTGAAGGACCCTTCAGGTCGCCTCGCACGGTGGAGCCTACGACTGCAAGAATTCGACATTCACGTCGTTTACAAGTCCGGAAGAAAACACTCTGACGCCGACTGCCTGTCTCGTGCCCCCGTGGACCCGCCGCCGCAAGACGACCAGGATGATGACTGCTTCTTGAGAACCATAAGTGCCGACGACTTCGCTGAACAACAGCGATCCGACCCGGAACTCAGAGGCCTTATGGAATACCTCGAGGGCAAGAACGCCGTCGTTCCGAAAGTGTTCAAGAGAGCACTGGCGTCGTTTTTCTTACGCAACGGCGTTCTCCAAAAGAAAAACTTCTCACCACATCGAGCCAAGTACCTTCTCGTGGTGCCTCAAGAATTGCGACCAGAAGTCCTAGAGGCCCTGCACGACGACCCGACAGCAGGACACCTCGGTTTTTCCCGAACGCTGGCAAGAGTACAGGAAAAGTAGTACTGGCCGCGCCTTGCCGCCGAAGTCACTCGCTACGTAAGGACATGCCGAGACTGTCAGCGACGCAAGACACCGCCAACAAGACCAGCGGGCTTTCTTCAGCCGATCGAGCCACCTCGGCGACCATTCCAGCAGATCGGGATGGACCTCCTGGGGCCGTTCCCAACGTCGACTAGCGGTAATAAGTGGATCGTCGTAGCTACCGACTACCTGACCCGCTACGCCGAAACAAGGGCCCTACCTAGAGGCAGTGCTGCCGAGGTAGCGAAGTTCTTCGTTGAAGACATCGTTCTGCGTCATGGCGCCCCAGAGGTCCTCATCACCGACAGAGGTACGGCGTTTACAGCGGAGCTAACTCAGGCGATCTTGAGGTACAGCCAGACAAGCCACCGCCGGACCACTGCCTACCACCCTCAAACAATTGGCCTCACTGAGCGGCTAAATAAGACCATCGCCGACATGCTGGCCATGTACGTTGACGTCGAGCACAAGACGTGGGATGCCATCCTTCCGTACGTGACCTTCGCATACAACCCGGCCGTCCAAGAAACGACGCAGATGACGCCGTACAAGTTGGTCTACGGAAGGAGCCCTGCGACGACACTCGACGCCATGCTACCGAACGTCACCGACGAAGAAAACCTCGACGCCGCCGCTTACTTACAACGTTCCGAAGAAGCTCGACAGCTCGCCCGCCTGCGCATCAAGACCCAGCAGCACACCGACAGCCGTCGCTACAATCCTCGACGACGCTTCGTGGAGTACCAGCCCGGCGACCGTGTCTGGGTCTGGACGCCAATACGACGACGTGGACTGAGCGAGAAGATTCTTCGACGATACATCGGACCGTACAAGGTACTTCGACGTCTCGGTGCACTCGACTACGAGGTTGTCCCCGACGGCATCACGAACTCTCGACCCGAGGTCGTACATGTGGTGCGCCTTAAACCGTACTATGCTCGTTAACGCACCTGAGGACTGTAATGTTTGTCTGCTTAGTTTTCTTTAGTATTGCATGGATTCATGTTCTGTTTTTAAGCATCGGGACGATGCTTTTTCAGAGGGGGGCATTGCCACGTACGTTTATGATCACTTCTGCTGCATTCGCCCACAAAGGCTGTCGGCAACGCTCAGCGCAAACCGCGCCTCATTCTTCGAGAAGCTTCACGATTATTGTAGATGATTTTGTTAAGATTGCGCGCAAGACGCGAACGCTCGAGCTCATTCTAGAGATTGCGCAACCACCAGCGATATCGCTGGAAAGTTCGATAGCGCCTGTATAAAAGCCGACGCGCTTGACCGCTTGTCAGTTGATCGACGGACGACGCCCTGTTCGCCGCTATCATTGTACAGCGTGTATTGCTGTAGTGCTAGTTCTCATTTTCCGGCCACAAGTTCGGCCAAATAAACAGTTTCATCCTGCAAACGCCGACTGCTGTCTTCGTCGACGTCACGACCACGTGACAATATCATGTGTACCTTTCGTAAATGTATTCCTCCGTGATTGAGCAATGCTTCAATATAGCTTGCTGAATCAGAGAAATACAAATGTCATGTTTATTAGACTGCTTTAAAAGTGGAACCAGCACTGAAACCACAGACGTTAATCTGATATGACGCCTGTATCGTAGGAGTACATATGTAGTGTTCGTTGCTTTCTTGGAAAATTAGATAGCCACCACCAAAACCATCACTGACGTTGTACTGCCATTGCGCCTGCACAGGCTCTTTTTCCAACCCAGTTTATAGACGTGGCGTGGTTCTGTGGTAAAATACCTGATTGCCACGCGGAATGCTTGGGTTCGATTCCTGCTGGGGTCCTAATTTTCATTCTTTCCATTCATCGGGTCAACGCTGCTGATGCCGGTTTTTCTTAACGCTCTGGCATTTAAGTTACCAATGATTGTTCTCGCCGTTCCTGGGTAGAAATAAAGTGTCAACCACTTGTGGCGCATACCCGTACACCGTGGCCCGTGATAGACGGGTATGTGCCACACGTGCCTAGAGGAAATGGTTTGACGACGTACGCGACAGGACGTCCACGTTATGCATGTTATGACCGCACAGTCATATTGCTCAAACCCTCTTACCCTCCCATGCCAATTTTGGTCTACACCAAGTTAAGGAGGCGATCTGGAGAGCACCGAGACATAGGCGGTTAGATAGATAGATAGATATAAACGCTTAAAGTGTCAAAGGTGCGCTAAGAAATGCTTCGCATTTAGAAAACGCTCAGAAAGTAAGAGAAACGAAGTCAGTGAAAGAAATAACAGAGAGAGGAAGAAAGACAGAAATAAACAGAAAGACAGGGAAAGAAAACGTGGCATAGGCATCTAGCGTACCGTCTAGCAAGAAGTGCGAAAGAAAAGTGAGGAAGAGTAGGAGGGAATGGAGGAGGGGAAGGCCCCCGCCTTCTCAGTTTCCACAGCCTTCGCACCTTCGCCACACCACAGCCTTCGTACGTAGCTGCACAATTTTTTATCTGCTTGTCGTCCAAACGGTTTTGGTAAGGCTCTAAAAATCTACCAGTGCTATGAAATAAAAACCGCATAACTTCTTCATAGTTTTAAAAATGAGCTTACCGGTATAGTAGGTACACAAATATGGGGGAGACCAAGTAAAGCTGAAAGTCCACTGCTAAGTACCAGGTATGCTTAAGACACTGCAAAGAACGTGGAGAAATCATGCTTTTCAAAATAGTCTTACTGCAGAGGCTGAACAGCATTGCTGACGCTTTTATCAGACGAATTCAAGAAGTAGCGCCGCGATAGAGTCCACTCTATATTCCAGTAAGCAATAGCCATGTGTGTTTAATAACAGGCACGACCTCAGAACGGGGAAACAAACATGAACCAATCTCGCTCGATTCCAGTGACCTCCTACAGTCAGAATCCTCCCGTGAAATATAATGCACAAATGCAAGTGAACGAACATGTCGTGTTTTTCGCTGCCTTCAACGCGCCTGAGAAATATTTTGATAACACGAGTTCAACGCTAAAGACGCAGGGGAACAACCCACACAAGGCCCGTCTGCTTTCCCTCAGTCATCAAATTTTGGCACAGATTTTTGGACGGGTTGGTTCTGCATAGCAGAAAACCTTAAGCGCGCACAAAGAACGAATGCAATATGTGATGACAACACAAGCGCTTACATCTAACTAATTATTTATTCACAAGACTGCATAATATGAACCCTTTCATTCATGACGTCACAAGGCTGCAACGCCGCAATCAGGTGAACATGCTCAGAAATAGTGCTTCTTTAGGTGATAAAATAGTGAAAGGTGCGTTGCTGCACTACTGATCCACGTCTCTAAAGAAACCAGGTTCATTTATCTCATTGCACCTTGGCTTTTACTTCTCGCTAGTACCCTACACAAATTATACAGTGGTTCACAAGGGTTCCCCTGCTTTAACCGCACTCATGACAATATAGAGAAAGACTACCGCCTCAATAGTTCTTCACCTTCCTCTTGTGTTCCAGAAGTATTTCAGAAGTACAGGACATTTAAACTGCACTTCTTCCATAATGTATTACACTGACAACAAAAGTCATCAGTCATTTGTAAGAAGCGACCTTCATTGTTGTTGTCGGTAGAACATTCTGTGCTAATAACGGTTTGCCGTCATACTCCCTGTTAGTATGTCAAAACCTGTGAAACTTCTGCACACGCCTCAAAAATCGTTCGCTAGAGTTTCTGCTTTTTTTTCCTGACTGCTATTCTCCTGATATATTCTTGGTCTCCTTATATGCAATCACTTGCGGTATAAAAAGGTCACAGAGGTGTGCTGTTAGATTCGGATGTCCTTACGGTAAGCCGCTAAAACACCCCTCTTCCACCACTCGTTTTCCCTGGAGATGCCTTGGATTTTTTTTGCATCTCATCAGTAGCTAGAACAAAAAAACTACGTTCTGCTCGTCGATGTTAGAGTTACTTTTCTGGCCCGTTCTTTACACAGTTAACAATAGAGGGTGCTGCTGTTCGTGCTTCAGGTTTTTTTTAAATAGCCGAGTACTTCGAATGCTAAACTTGCGTTTGTAGCATAATACAGATTAGCAATCACACCGATTGTTTCATAACAAAGTAATGCATCATATCTTCATGAATTTTCTTTCACTATTGTTCGTTGCTTAGCATACACACCCGATATCCATCCCCTCTTTCTCTAATATCGAAATTGCTTATCCAAACACCATGCTTACATTTCACTTCTAACACACTTCACTTTCAACGTCTTATCTCTTTTTTTGCGGGGTTGCAAGACAGACACGCGCACCATGCTATACTGGCGTCGTACATATTATCCATTTCACTATTAATTATTTATTCCTGAATCGTTGGCATGCAGTGCTTTAGAATTCAACACTTTATAACATATCTCTCAGTGTTCACTCCTGCGTGTCCTACTGTTCTTCATTGCACTTTCGTCACTTGTGAGATCTTGCGTGTTTGAGTATACACTGAATATTACCCCTTTTCTTTCTGCCTTATGTGAATGGAGACGTGGTGATAAAACTGGCCATGCTCTTCTTCCGTACTTCAGAGAACATAGCCGAATTTTCCTGGCTGCCCTTCTGTATTTTACCTTTTGCCGATGAGGCCTTATTTGTTCACATTGTGCCTCTCGGTTTTTTTGTGCGATCCGTATTCGTTTTTTGTGCGATCTGTTAGCGAACGTAACATTTTGCTATTGTTCTTATCGCAGTTCTTTCTTCAAAAATAATCGCACTCAACCTTCAGAAGTGAATATAGTATTTTTCAGGTAATAATTGTATAAGATTTCATTAGGAACATGCTGAAACCTGGAACTTTCAGTCTTCATTCAACATAAGAAATATGGTTCTATTTTGGGCTTTAAGTACTGCGTTCTCCTAATTCGTCCGACAGAGCAATTAAAGCTTTGCTGACATACCACAAGAAGGCACTAACTTCCAACAAAAATGGTTGGATCTTAACGTGAGGACGTACTTAGAAACGGATAATTTGACAAGAAGCTGAGGTGGGTAAGTACTGGTAGAAATGCTAAAGAAACCGAACTGAAAAGTACGAAATAGAGCCGTGATGTTCAATGAAATTAAGGCAGCCCAGTAAATATCCGCGCTTTTAGTACCCTATAAACACCTACCATGTCTTCAGGAAGAATAAAATTTTGCAGGAAGGTGAGATTCGTCCACCAGTTCCTCAAGCAGGGTCCTCTGTATCTTCCAATAGCATCGATCGAAAGCGGCCCATCACCAAGGTGATGACACAAGAATGCAAATAATACGATTGCGGCCATCATCAGAGGCATTGTCCTGGAAAAATGTTTTCGGTTTCAGTACACATTTCTTTATCAGCACGAATTCTACATTCACCAATTCATAGCACCATTGAATGTGCTCTGTTGACGTATTGTATAATTAGTTGCGTGATTCCTTATAATTCATATTAACGCGTGCTTGCATTTCGATTCTGCAACTGTTTGTAATAACATCATAATAGAATTATGAATGCTATGTATGTTATTACAAACAGTTGCAGTTGCAAACAGTTTGTAATATCATATGCATAAGGAAAGTTTTCATTAGCAAATGTATACTTTCCATTATGCATATGTCTGCATCGAGCAAGTTCCCCATGTGACAGTAAATTGGTGGCATGGCATGGCAAGGACTTTATTATGGTCCAGAGAAACTACGGCCCGAGGGCAAAGCCCCCATGCTAAATCGGTGGCTCCGCCCACGGCGGCGCCGGTAGGCCAAAGTCTTTCCCGATGGCGTGAGCTCTCCGAACGGCCAGGAGTTGATCTTGGAGCACTTCACTGGTTATACGCCGACTCCAGTCCTCCTCACTGTTGACATCCGAGGCCCCTTGTTTGGGGCACAGTCAGAACATATGATCAAGTAGACACGGAGTGTGTCCACAATGTTTAAATTCGGCGAGAAAATCCCCGTTAATTTAGTTCAGCACAAAGTGTGTGGGATAGGATTCGGTTTGGATCAGGTCATCCTGGAGCAATTCTTGATCTGGTGCGCGGCATGTGAGATCTCGCACAGCAGAGTGAGCTTGCTCGTTAGGATTGCAGCCATTGGGGCTGACCGAGTGGCCCTGATGAGCCGAAACCAGACTAGGTGTGTGCTATCCAGGTTCTCGCCGTGATGAGTACTGAGACTGTTAAGAAGTAACTTTTGTGCTTTCATTGATACGGAGCCGGCTGAGTAATTCTTGATGGTTGTCCGGGAATCGGAGACAATCTTGGAGCTTCTCCTCATTGTAATTGCCAGTGATATGCTTGCTTCTTCGGCAGCATGAATTGAGCTCGTTCTTAGTGATGCCGCGCTTATTTATTTGCCCGTCTCATCGACCACAGGAATAGCGTAGCGGTTGCCCGATCCATGACTAGTTGCATCGACAAAAAGAGCTGATTTTTATTGTTGGTGCAGTTCACCCAGATTGCATTTGGCCCTGGCGTCTCTTCTGACCTTGTTGTGGACAGGATGAATACTTCTAGGTATGGGGTCCACAAATAATTGCGTCTCCACCTCCTTGGGTAGTTTAAATTTAGCGACGTCTCCTCCTCGAGGCAGTATTCGGACTTCGTCTAGAATTTTAAGCCCGGCCTTAGTGTTGGATAGTCTGGCAATTTGTGCCATCAAATGCGCCTCAGTGAGCTCGTCTACAGTGTTACGATGTCCTAACTTGTTGAGAAGTTCAGTACTTGTTCCGTGCGGAAGGCCCAGAGCCCTTTTGAGTCCGGAGCGTATAATTGCGTCTAGCTTAGTCTTCTCTCTTTTCCCGCAGTTCAGTTAAGATGCAATGTACGTGACATGACTGAGGAAGTAGGCCTGATATGCTCTGATGAGATTGTCCCCCTTGATACCGGAATTTCTGTTTGAGACCCTGCTGAGGACCCTTAAAGTACTGTTCGCCTGCCCCGTTAGAGGGTGTAGGGCTGCAGCATTACAGCTCCTTGCGTCAATCAGAAGACCCAGAATTTTAATTGTGTCTACTCTCGGTATGACCCCTCCTGTGTTGGCTGTGATTTTGATTGGCAGAGTTTCTAAAGGCGTAAGGTTCCTAACACCCTGTCTCTCTTGTCTAAAGAGCAGCAGCAAAGATTTACTGGGACATAGCCTGAGCCCCGTGCCTTAAGGAAGGATTCTGTTGTGTCAACGGCTGCCTGTAGTGTGTGCTCCGATTCTGCTAGCGACCCCCTGAGGACACACACTGTGATATCATCAGCGTATATAGCGTGCCCCAAGCTCGGGAACTTGGCGAGTGTGCATCAATGTGCAGTCTCTTTATGTTATTTATTGATTGAAACGACTTTATTGAGGTCCTGCAAAACGTGCCGTTACGCTCAGCGGGCGACTCCCAGGTCGGCACC
>NC_051178.1:76995737-77029797 GCF_013339695.2 Rhipicephalus sanguineus | reverse complement strand
GTTTGCCCGCTAAAAGCTGCATGTGAAAAGCAGGTTGAGGTATCCGTCACAAGCCGCGCCGGCGAACTCACGGGTGAGCGAGAATGGCTAATTTGGGGTCACGTGACGCGCCATCCGCCCCTCCAACTTTTGGCCGATTTTTGGTCCGTTCGTCTGCATGCACAATTAACACAAACTCTGCTTAATCCGCCACGGTGGTCTAGTGGTTATGTGTCGCTCGCTGCTCACCCGAAGGTCGCGGGTTCGAAACCTGGCCGCGGCGTACGCATTTCGGTGGAGGCGAAATGCTTAAGGGCCCGTGTTGTTAGGTGCACGTTGAAAATCCCAGGTGGTCGACATTTCCGGATACATCATTACGGCGTCCCGCATAATCATATCATGGTTTGGGACGTTAAACCCTACAATTAATATATGAAACAAGCGCTAATAATATTTACAATGCATCTGCTTACGAAAAATTGTTGTTGGGCTAGTTGGTAGACGATTACTGAAATACGGAAAAGCCGCGTAACATCAAGGACGGATTCAGAAAAGAAAAATGAGCATGTATACACTAGCCCTACAAAAAGTTTTACTCTTACATTTCTTCTATAGTAGAGCGCGAGAGTCGTGAGCGAAGTGTGTTGGACATGCGAAATCCACGACGCGTATGTTGCACCAACACTTCAATATTAAGTTTTTTAAAGACACATTGAGGACGGTTGCATGCGAATCGAGTGACAAACATTTCTTAGCGGACGAGTGACTGATGCGAGGAACGGACGAAGTGAGCTCGCTAAAGGGCGTTGAGAAGTGTACAAGGTGCAGGAGTGAAGTGGTCGGATTAGGCCCCAGTCGTGTTCCTCCTACTTGGCAATGACAATTGTTTGTTTAGCCAACGGATTTTTGTTGCAGGAAGAAATGTGATTGACGACGTCGCAAAAAAAAGCACATGCGCTAGTAGCAGACGCGACTTCTGCACTGGACTGGACATCTGCAGGGCTGAAAAATGCCTTATCTTCCCGACTTGATCAATGAATTCTGTCTGCGTTGTATTCCTACCGTCCGCCCTTCGACCGACCAGCTCTCCTATTGCACAGTGCACCCTGCCCGAGCCACCCCCTAATACACCACTTTAAGAACGGCCGCCACAACAACAACTTTCACCATGTCCTACTACCGAGCCGACTGAAGAATACGTTATACTTCACTAATACCTTGCTTTAAATAACTTCATGTGTTTGATCAGAAGTGTCTTCCCGAAAGCTTTCTGTGCTTATGTGCCGTTACTTTTACGACTGCTTAAGACATTGTCACGTGTTTAGACTGCGAAGAAAGGAATCGCACAAAAGGTCAGCGACGGACGTAGTCGTCCATCGTCGAATAATTTGTTTGTCTGTCGTGAAATGCGTCGGCTTTATACGTCCCTTGTCAAATCTTCAGCGTTATCACTGGTGCTAGCTTTACCTTAGAATAAACTATATTCTTGGTGTTGTGCGCGCAAACAATCAGGAAATTTCCGAGGACATTCCAGCGCAATCTGCTCAAAGCAGTCGTGTCATGGGCCGGTATATATAAAAAAACGTGGCTGATCCCTCCGTCATAGGAATCTGTATAGCACGAAAGTGAAGCGTGTCTTCACAGGGAGTAGTGCTTATTGTGTGGTAATATATGAGAGCCTGTACAATGTCTAAAGGTGTTGGCAGCTATAGCGCCGTTTGACGTGGATGTACCCACGTTGACGCCTAGTGACACATCATCGCGACGACTAACGCCCAATGTCATGAATCACTGAGGAGTAGTTAACATATACCTGGGCATAGCGTATCGTGAATCTCGCACAAAGATGAGATCAACAAGCACATAATGAAGACTGGTATTCAATATACACTTCTTCAACGCGTCGTCAATTAAGGAGAGAAGTGGCACGGTGTGCGTTCCCGAGTAATAGGGTAACCTACTGCCTCTGCTTATGCATACACGCCCCACTGCACTTCAGCAACACGGGAGACAGAGGTTCGTAGGATGAGCCGCGAATGCGCGCAGTAGTTCCACGTCCCGCTGGCCTCTGTCTGGCTCAACCAAGGCCCGTCGCCCGTCGACATCCTTGCCTTTCTGCAGCGCTTATTTTAGCAGTTTTATTAGTTGGCGCTATCGCACTCTAAGTTGCCGCCGGCGTTGAAACACCGTTGGTGCATGAGGAAGCTGCACTACTCCGAGACTGAGCTGTCACACGCTAGCACGAAGCGAATGGCAAAGGACGTAACTACGTCCACGGCGACTCATTGATGCTAGCGCGGCCAGTGTTTTTCGTTGTTATCGAGACGCTATAACCATGGCCTCCGAGCTTGCGCGCCGGCGGGTTTCCCACCGCCACGCAATCTCGGAGGCCATCCTGTAGCCCCGTCGTCGCCGAATCGTTCTCTATCGGTGCTAGTAAGTGTCATACCACATTACTTCACGTCACCGCTTACAGAAGGCGGCACCGTCCCTCTCCGCCGGGCTCCGTCAACAGAGAGCACCTTGCGAGAGAGACTGTGCGAGATATAAGGCGCGTTTGTGGAGCTTTGCCCGTATCCCTCGGTAGCTGAGTCAATAGAGTGGCGGGCGCTAATCGTCGTCGACGGGGAAGTCTAAGGTTCGATTCTAGGCGGCGCAGCCTTTTCTTTCTCATCCGTTAGTGTCTATTCTATCAACATCATATCCGCGACGAAAATACCTCACTAAAATCTTCGTGGAGCCCGGTATAAAAAGACGTCCGTGTTAAAATAGAAAAAGATGAGGGTAAGGCCACCAGCTATTTTGTTTCCTTAGTCTTTGCAGCACTAGTGTGTAGGCGCCATAAATTTATTTTTCTGGTGACGAATCTACGCTCACCCTTTCGGATCTGTCAAGTATGGTTGTTGTGAACCCGATACCCATAAGGAGCTGGTTTCGCAGAAATTCCGGTGTCGATGGTGGCATCTTTGATAGTGAGTGAAAAAGCAGCGTCGGCCGTGAGCGAAACTTGGAGGTGGATGCAAATAAAGTTTGGAGCCGGAGGGTGTTAGCACTTTGGCTTTCCTTGCGGCCCAGTTAAGGTTACCATCGAAAAGCGCAGGCAGGCTAGCGATTGGGAAGGCGATAGTGTGTGTATGTGTTAGCGTTTGTGTGTGTGTGTGTGTGTGGTGTGTGTGTGTGCGTTTTTGTGTGTGTGTACATGCGTATGTCACTCTCGCGTTCACCTATCGGGTTCAGGGTGAAGCTTAAGGGTCCCCCAATTTTTAGTGAGACCTTCGTGGTAAAGATATGCAACGAATTGAAATGAAGTATCTTTCGATGTCGGACGCCTTTTTATTAATGAAGAAAGGCAGTTATCATTCATGATCTTTTTTCACGAGAACGGTAGATATGTGGACTTTTGATGTTTTACACTGCTCTGTGTAAATGCTCGATTAAAATTTAGGAGCACAAGGCAACCGACAATTACTGCTCTGTTTACCGCACAGGATCCATGACCATTCATAATGTAGCGAGTAAAATTAAATCCTTCTTCCACGATCATATAGCGAAAATTGGCATTATTCGCGTTTCGGGCAGACTGTTTAAAAATATAATTCAGTTACTTTTCTGGTATGCATAGAGTTTGCAGATTCGACAACTTGGATTGCAGATTCGACAACTTGGATAGCTGGTTGTTGGATTGGATTATTGGATGACTGGTAGGGGTGGGCTACTGAATGAAAGTGCATGTTATCGTGGCTGCTTCGCTGCGTGCCTAATGCAACATGCCACGTTGTCTTAATGATTAGTAGGCGCTTTTTAAGGCAAGAAGAGGGGCGGCCCCTTCAATCGCTTTTTTTCATGCTTGATGTTGCACCAGGGTTCTGAAAAGTGGTGTTCACGGTTATCTAGTGAGATGTTTTCTTCCACGTGCGTCATACAGGGGTTGCTGGTTCACCTATGTAGCGAACTTATGTTCACTTATGTAGCGAAATAGCGGCGGACAAATTTACAAACATTACATTTCTGTTTGTGCGATGTATTGTTTATCTAAGCTCTAGTATTACTTCTTTGATATTGGGTTTAAACTGCTTCAAAAACACACTTGTTGAACTTTTTGCACTGTCTTATACATACTTGGTACTTAGCAGTGAACTTTCAACTTTTCGTTATCTCACCCATATTGTATACCTGCTCTACTGGTAAGTGCATTCATGAAACCCTAGGAGATTGAAGCGCTCTTTAATTCAATGGTATTCTAAGCGTTTAATAGCTACTGACTGTAGAGCAGTTTAATAGCTGTAGAGAAGTTTAGCAGCTAACTGACTGTAGAGCAGTGTAGAGCAGCTGAGCACGAGCAGAAAAGTGAAAGAAAAGAAAGTAATGTTGCTTAGCATGAGGACGTCGTGCCTCTTCCCTGTTGTGCAGAAACATGTTAAGGATATAAACACCAGGAGGACACCAAAAAAAAATTAAAAGAAAACACAATGAGAGTGCGTTAAGGAAAGAAGTGTTAATTTCAAGGGCTCGTTTTCTTTGTTATACACAATATTAATGAGAACTAACAGACAATAATGCCAAGGAAAGTATAGGGGATATTTTTTAGTAATAAATGTAAGGCAATTGTGAAGAAAGAAAAGTGGACGAAAAGATAGCTTGCCGCGGGCAGGAACCGAACCTGCGACCTTCGAATAACGCGTTCGATGCTCTACCAACTGAGCTACCGCGGCGGCCATCCCCCCGTCCACTTTATAGGGTATATGTGTTCATTTAAACGTGGGAGCGTCAGTCAGCGCCGCCAGTAGCCATGACGGCGAGTGTGGAACACTCTTTTTCTGCCTTGTTGGCGTCACGTAGCACGTGAACTTATGGCTATCGCCGTCATGGCTACTGGCGGCGCTGACTGACGCTCCCACGTTTAAATGAACACATATACCCTATAAAGTGGACGGGGGGATGGCCGCCGCAGTAGCTCAGTTGGTAGAGCATCGAACGCGTTATTCGAAGGTCGCAGGTTCGGTTCCTGCCCGCGGCAAGCTGTCTTTTCGTCCACTTTTCTTTCTTCACAATTGCCTTACATTTATTACTAAAAAATATCCCCTATACTTTCCTTGGCATTATTGTCTGTTAGTTCTCATTAATGAGAGTGCGTTGCGATTCGTAGACGTAGTACGGAGTTTACGTGCTAGAAGGAATTAGCAGAGACTTTCACGAAACGATTGAGTAGACGGCGTCTATGTGCAGGTAAATGTGTGAACGTAGTGAAGCGTTTCTCTGACGGCGTGTTCCGCCTGCGAAGTCATTATGGCAACTTTAAAAGAACAACGAGCGTGTGTGGAAATTTTCACTGCCTAAGAAATCGACAACGGAGATTGGCACAACGCTTAAAGAAGCCTTGCAAAAGGACGCTGAGCCGCACACAAGTTTTGCACTGGTTTTGGTGCCCTAAACGTGTCGAGATGAGTGTTGAAGACCAACTTCGCTCTCGACGCCCTGCAACGTCGCGAAACGAGAAAAACACCGAAAGAAGTCCACCGAAAATCAATGAGGATTGTCGTTTTGCGCCTGACCAAGTTTCAACAGAGACATGCATGAGTTGGAGCTCATACCAGCGGGTTTAGATAGAGGACTTTCACATGGGACGTGTTTCCGCTAGGTTTGTTCCGCGCCTTTTCGCACAAACCACGCGCAAAAACCACGCGCATGAAGGTGTAAGTAATGCGCATGCATTGCGAAGTAATCGTATTCAACGAAATTCAGCGTCAAAACCGAAACCGAATGGCGGAAGAACGCAACTGCCATATTCCGTCCCGAATGAGTGAGCGTCGTTATATAAACCGTCAACCTACTTCGCCGTATGGGTATCCAGGCTGCGCTTCCACTTACAGCATGCATGGCGCACATGCGTTAACGAACGGGGAAGAACTGCACCTCTGTAATCGTTGTCTTTATCAGTGACATTAGTGTGGTACTTTGCTTGTTGCGCTCATCGGTGTTTCGGTTTCTGTTCCGCCGTTGAATTTGGTTGAATTTCATTACGTCACAGTAATTTCTAGAGGCCGCTTTTTCTATATTTCAAAGCTGCGATTGGTTCTTCGCATGAAGCACTTCAATTCTCCGATTTGAACTGCTAACTCCACTAATCAAGAAGTTATTTAACTTTCTTGATTGCTGTCTCAAATGATGTCTTTAACCGTCTTAAGGTGCCTGCTGCTACAGAAAAAGCACTCGTGAAGGAAGCAAGCAAATCTTGACGGATGCTCTCAGCTCATCATTCGTACGGAATCGACGCAAGCTATCCGCGATATGCGACAAGTGTGTCGGTGTACGTCACTCTCGGATTGTATTCACCATCTCGCTGTCTCCGCATCTGTGCGGATACGTGTTCAGTTGGTGCCTCGGGCCACTTTGCCGGACCCTGTCAAAGCTGATTTGTCAACCCACTGCACAAGTTACACCGCACCCACTACCGCATTTTCCTGAGGACGCTCAAGGACAGACGCTCTGGGAAAAATAAAGACTCCGACGTATCACACGAGCTCTTATACCTCCGTGCGGGTCAGACCTCCCTGATGGTTTAACCTGCCGAGAGGCGGTTACGTTGCGGAGGCTTCGTGTTGGGGTTGCGCTTACCCCATCCGCGACGTTCCTTATGGCACAAAAGTATCGCGGCCCATACGGTACATCGTGCCCATTTTGCGACGCCCAAATCCGCGATGTGGACTTGCTGGGTCTACAATTAAGCCGTCGTCGTCACGTCCGTGCAACAAGCCTCAGGCCTGGCCGACCACCCGACCTTGACCGCTGGATTCGTGGACCTCACCACCGCTCATTGCTTGACTTCATACACGAAGCAAGTCTCTACGTCTATTTTTGAGAGAGAGAGAGAGAGAGAAATAACTTTATTTACAAAGTCCAGCGAACTTGACTTGGGGTAGGCCTCAACCCCGGCCTAGGCATCGGCCGCGAGCCCTTGGGCTCGGGCGGCTTCCTCGGCTCGCTGAAAGGCCCAAAGTTGTTCTTCGATTGCGGAGCTGAGCAGAGCCTCCTCCTAGCGCACCCTGCGGTTCGATACTGCCTCCTCGTGGTGTCCTTGTGCTTTTTCTTCTAAGCTCGAGCACTCCCATAGTATGTGGCCCAGTGTTGCCCTTGCATCGCACATCTTACATTTGTCTGTCAAATAGAGATCAGGGTAACAGAGACGAAAGATAACTGTGTTTGGGTAAGTGTGTGTTTGCAGCTGCCGCCATGCAACTGCCTGCTTTTTATTTAATCTATTGTGTGGCGGTGGGTATTTGCGTCTTCCTAGCTTGTAGTGCTGCGTTATTTCACTGTAGCTAGTCATACGTTCCTCCCACTCCCACTCTTCTCCGCGTGGGACCTCGGTCGAAGCGGTGTCGGCGTTCGCAACGGCTCGGTTCGTGAGCTCTCGAGCCGCCGCTTGTGCCGCCTCGTTGCCGGCCAGCGGGGTGAATCAATAATAATTATGCCTGAGGGCAGACTTTTGAAAATTAAAAAAGAAATCTTGCAATTTCTTGATTTTTGAGTAGTTTCGGACACTGGACACAACACCCTTTATATGCCCAAGTGAACAAGCAAGCTTATTGGGTTGCGAGATGAGCTACAGAAAATGGACCTTGGACGTTTCTGTGCATCTCGACATTAAACCAGCAAACAGACCGCGTCCTATAGCAGTGCTTCAAACCAAAAAAAAACTAGTAAAGCAAACGTAGTAAACATTCGGAAAGAGATTGTAGGATCAACAGGGAAACATTTAAAGCACTACAGGTGAACAGATATTTCTACTAGTACTCAGAGAGAAACTGTCATAAATAAGCCGTTACTCCACTTGCATGTGACGCATACGTGTAGAATATTGTGCAGCATTGCTGATCTTATATAAAAGCTTATTTATATCAGCCTCAGAAAAATACTGAAAAAGTTGTGTTTAATATATCATCTGCGTTATTCAGCAAAAAGGTATATGTCTTGAGCAAGCTTTATTTAGTGAGAATACGACAGATGAGTTGCTGGAAATAAACGATACACTTTTTTCTGATAATGTGGTAGTACACCGCCTTTATATTATTCGTACGTATTTTCTGAACACATTAAGCACTCACTGGATACAACACATCGCTGAAATTAGGACTGCAAATGATAATGGCCACGAAAATACAAAAGAGCCGAAGAAAAAATGAAATACATAAAACAAAGCATGTTATTCTGATAGTGGGTATGTTATGTCCAGGTGAAATCACTAGCAACTTGAAAGCATGGAATATGCTGGTTTTACAGTCCACTAAGCAAGGGAAAGATTTGGTGCTAGAAAGCCACACGGTTCACTTACGCATTTGCCTAAGAGACTTGAAGGCGAAAGACATGATTTCTTCTCCCTCTTCTCCTCAGTCGATTGTATTGCCCCCAACCCCCCACCTGGAAGGTTTCAGCGCCCAACGTGGTATTCTACTGACCTCGGTATCAGAGGCATTGGAAGCACTTTGGATCTCGCGTGGTTTTTCAGTGGCGCCGGGATCGGTCTTGCTTTGATCAAGCGACAAGGTATTGTGTTGATCTCATCATTTGACGTTACGTCATGTTATGACGCCACGAATTTTAATGACGTGTGACGTCATGATGACGTCATCACGTTACGATGACTTTCTGTTTTCTAATGTAGATGCGCTGGGCGAAATGAAAAACGACTAACGGAATAAGTGGACAGGACGAGTGATTCTTATTCCGTTAGTGGTTTGTCATTTCGCTCAGCGCATCTACATTACCATGCCGTACCAACTAGCCCAAATTGAAGCCTTGCTAAATGATTTTCTGCATCACTCGTGTCGACGGTCAAGTTTCGCGTTTTGACGCATGTAACGCTTTTGCCTGAAAACACATCTAGAGACACGCTGTTAAACACTTCTGAAAACACATCGCGCAACCCCAGCAGAAGACTCTCGAGAAAGTGAGACAAGGTTTAGCTGAGGCTAGTAGCGGCACAGAATTTGCTGAATTCTCCGTTCATCATCTGTGTATGCTGCAAAGGAAGATGAATTTTCAGTCTTCTCCTGACATATTTTTCACAGAGCAATTGCTTCATTCTGTTGAAATCAAATCAAATCTATTTGGATATGGATCACAACACCCTGAACTCACAGTCAGACATCCGCGAGATATTCATAAAAAAGTCACAATTTACCGCAAGGGCGAAGTAATGAATGCGATAGCAACAAATTTATACGAAGTGAGGCTTGCAGCTAACTGTTTTGTATCCGATCTCGCGTAACTACAAAACGCTGGTGAAACAGAATACGGCCCCTCCAGGGAGAGATGCTCGGTAAGCATAGTCATTTCGCGTTGAGAGCGCAGCACGTAGATGGGTATACGAGTCGCCCGCTGTGATGGCTGTCGAGATAGCGCGTGCACCAGCGATCGCGACTACGCTCTTACATTCAAAGTTCGATGTTGCTGCTCGCGCGACAACCCCTCCCCCTCGCGTCTTTTCATGGTCGTCAAAGACGGGCGGGGCGTTTCCTGTCGGCTTCGACGGCAGGCCTCCCGAGCGGGGTGATGTTATCACATGCACCCGCCGAGCGGACGGAAATGGGCCGGCTCGTTTGATCTCTGCTGCGGCCGCGTTCGTCGCCCCCGCTCGCGCGCTATTACGCGCGGTACAACATACGATGCGCGGGAGGATCTTATCAATTTGGACTTCGTACGCGAGATGACGGCGACGGCAAAAACCCGCCGAGGCTGTCCATATAATTGCTATCGCAATAAAATCTGCGAATGGAGCTTTGAGCTTCAGGAAACTCACACTAACGTTTTTTTATTCAATGAAGCATTCCTCGCGTGTGTTTCTTCCCTCTCACGTTAATCGATCTAAGTGAGTTCCGAATATGTGCTCCCCGCCTATGTAGTACCCTAAGCACGGGGCTTTGAAGAAATAGAAAACGACAATGATGATTTCGTTTCTTTCTGGAAAAGTACTGATCTTTTCTTCGCGCGCTCTCAAAAGATGCATCACTGTTTGGCACGGTTGAATAATCTGCCCGATATCCTTTACATACTTTCACAGTCTGTGCTCCTTGACAGGCTCCTTCACAGTACCTCACAAGAAGACCGTACCTAAGAAGCTTCCAACATCTTTTACGGCGCCTTGATGATGATTAAATGCGATTTCTAAGCACAGCAGCAACAGCACTTCTAACAAAATCGCAGTGTTGGGAAAAAGATGGCGCAGCGTCTGTCCATGACAGCTGTTTAGGCCGTCAGCGTCATATGCTGTGTCAAAGGAGCGTATGCTGTGTGAAAGTCCCGTATGCAGACTCTCTCGGGCTGGTAGGCTCGTCTAATGGCACATTCGACTGGTCGTTTTCAAGCGCTTCAGAGCGCTCTGGCGACGCTTGTCACGTTCGGATGTTCGAAATCAAGCGTTCTAAATACGTTCGGCTGGTTCTTTCAGAGCACCACGCTCGAACTCAGAGCCCTCTGAGGCGCTCTCACTTTTATCTCGGAGCGCGACCGAGATCTCATCATGTCTCTCCCACACATCGTCTGTGTGCAACATATGATGTGTTGGCGTGTATCCTCTTCCGGATTCCGATTGCTCTGGCGAGCGGCTGCACGTTGGGCTCGGACACGCGTTTTCTGGCTCGGATGACTATAGTGATCCGAGACAGAAACAATATGCTCGCTATAGCGAGCTCCGTGTTGTTCCAATGTGAGTCAGACTGCAGTACCGCCCAGCCGAATGTGCCATAACTCATTCCCGGATTGCTCTAATCTCGTCCCCGGATTTCCGTGCACCCATGTCGTAGCTCGCGGTATCTGAAAGAAGCAACTATGCGCGTTTGCTCGCTTGCGCTTGCACTGTTCACACCATCTGCAGCGGTGGTCAAGCGGTTAGACCATACGCTTCCAATGCGGGAGGCACTGACTTTCGCTTCCAGGCCTCTTCTATTCGCCCAGTTCTGTCACTCCCCTTCCCCCCTAGCGAAGCTCAACCGTGTTCGCTGATGGATTGCAATAAGAAGCGTGTTTCATAACCTCAATCTGTGTTTCATAACCCCAGTGTTTAGAAAGATATATGGTTCAGGGGCAATGAGTGAGTGTGTCTTGTGTTAAGTGTGTCTTGTGTCTTGTGTTAAGTGTGTCTTGTGTTAAGAGTGTGTCTTGTGTATAAACTGCGGTCCTTTCGATAGCGGGTACATGCATCGCTATATCAATCGATGTTTTCCTCTCAAGGCAAAGGTCACATTTCTGTCTGCCTAAACCTTAATGTCAGTACACGGTTGAGCAGACGTGCCTTACCAATTGGTTAATTTTAACGTGATAGCGTTTAAGGCTCCTTTCGTAGATATTACGGTGTCTGTGCCGTAGTTGGCGTCGGCGACTTCGGTTTTAAGCGAAAAATCTGCCTTGTCCGTGAGCGAAAATTAGTGTGAGATGCATATGAAGATATAATAAAAAATGTTTGGTGCGAATAGTATTCGCCGCGAGATCGGGCTATAGGTGGCAGCCCCATCGCCGCGTTTGTGTGGATAGGCGATCGGCGGCGCGTATACAAATGTACGCAGCGGCGCTTCGCCGTAGGCGGTCTGAGTCGATTGTCGGCGAATAAAGCACTAGTAGAACTCGTTGTTGGGCTAGTTGGTGCATTGCATCAAGGAATTAAACCAGCCGAAAACAGACGAACACAGGAAACGGTGAAGGAGACAGGAAAGCGGCTAGACTACCAACAAGAGTTGGTAGTCTAGCCGCTTTCCTGTCTCCTTCACCGTTTCCTGTGTTCGTCTGTTTTCGGCTGGTTTAATTCCTTGAATAAAGCACGTTGACTACAGCGTAATGGTGATGTATATGCCCTCCATTGCCACATGAATGCACGAAACCGTCCTAACCTACCTGTTGCGCGTGAGAGAAGTGCAATCTGCCAATCAATGGGGTACTGGCCTTCGGTCACATTCGTGTTTTGACTGTGCTCGATGTTTTTTCTTGCTTTATTTGCACGTGTTTAAATTGTTTTGCCTATAGCAAACAGTGCTGCGCTACTCAGCCAATGAAGTATGTACTTCTTGCTCTAGCGGCTACAAAGAAAGAGAGCCTGGATTTCTGTGTCATTAGATGAATTAGAACTTTGTGCACTCTCCTTTTATGTTTGCATGAATATGCATGCTGCTGTAGAAATGCGTGGCTTCTGGTCTTTTTTGCCGCTAACCATCCCCTGCAGACGCTAGTTCATGCTTTGCGGTATCACAAGGATTTACAAATCGCAAACACATCACGAGACGGTGTCCTTAAAATTCTGCATTCACACCTCGGCATTTAGTACTTTTTTCGTTTAGGAACGAGAAACGAAAAAAGTGTGCTTGAACGAGAAAGTGGTACCCACATTGAAATGATTTTGGCGAATGGACAGTACAATGGTTAGACCGAGTGCCATACCGACACGTGCATGCACTCACCTATTAGAGTGCATACAAGTATCGTAAAGCGAAATGCTTATGTATATTGTGTAGACATGCGTACATGCATTTGTTACTGTGCTAGCACAACAGAATAAGCTGTTATCTGTGGACGTGCATGACGTACGCACACATGCGAACACGGTCTGGCTAGCAGACGACGCAAGGAGCCATCGACACCACGGGGTTTCGTCCGCTCGTCGCTAGGTGCCGACTTTGCTCGATCTCGCGGCCAATAGGGCATGAATTCTGAAACTGAATTCCGTGAAGGATATCTTAGGGTTCCGCGAGCGGCCAGAACGAATGTAACTCGCTCCCGTCTTACCTCCATTACAAACTAATTTATTTATTTTGACAAGCTCATTTGCATTGCATTTTGCATTTACCGAAGCCATCACACGGCGCATCCGCACATGGGGTGTCTGCGGGTAGCGACAACCACATGGTAGCAGCACTGCAGACTCGTTGTCTAGTGCGCGCCACGAAACTTGCACGATTTGTGGATCCGTGGAGTCCGAGTGCGCGGAGCGCTAGTAATTCCTGCTCGTGAGCGTTACGGCCAATTCGAACAACATTAACGGCCACCTCCGAGGCGCTTTATTCGTGGTTCATCGCGCGTCGGTGACCACGTGCATAGTTTTTATGCACGATGATTTGCCACGCGATCTATGTCGGTTTTGTAATCAAAACGCGCAACCACCGCTGTGATACGGGTAACAGGCGCCGCTTCGTCCTGGCTTTCGGCTACACTAGCATTTAGGCTTAGCTTTACGACCTAAACCTTTACGACCAGTGTATCGGTCGACGGCCGTATTACTGCGCGACTGCCAAGCCTTCTTTTTGGTTTTGCAAAAAATAAACGAGGCCTCTGTATATCCGGTGCTTCGTTTGCGTCAAAAGACATTGGTTATGCTGCGCGCTGCCAGAAGCATGCAGTATATGGTCGGCGGGCGCTTTGTGCGACTCACGGAGTGGCGGGGGGGGGGCAGGGAATTGCAAGATTATGTATTATCGTTAGTTCTACATCAAGGGCGATGACATTTAATAATAAAGGAAACAGAACAGGACACCGCGGGAAGTGCTCATACTGTGTGGTTGCGCGCGTCGAAAGGCGTTATCGAACGGCATCGCCCCGCCGTTTGACCGTGTTTCGTCGCGCCGCATGCAGGGATATTTCAGCCAGGGTGCGTCCGCACTTTGGCCTTCTTTGCGGCACGGTTTAGGTCTTAACAGAGAAGCAAAGCGACGCCAGTGATTGGGAAGACACCAGCACAGTCCAATTACGCTATCGCGTTGTACACTTAAAAGCGAAGCTCGAGCGTCCTCACTTTTTAGATGCGAAGCAGCTTTGGTCAGGGCTGTGTTCCTCCTTTCATTGGCGTCCGTCCGCTCCCCCATTGCGCATGCGCCCCCTTCCTCCCTTCTCCTCCTCTGCACAGGTGATGTGAGCGCTAGCCTCCGCTTCGTTTCTCCTCTCCCGTTCTCCTCTGCCGTTCTCTCTCCGGCTCAACTGTGCGCTTGTTTTTAATGCGGCGCTCGCTCGCTCTGTTGCACTCTCCTTCGCAACGACGCTATAGGCTTCACAAGCATCGCTTAGTGGCGCTGCTGCTCTTGACAGGCAGCTCCATCTCTGGCAGAAAAATAGAAACTGGGAGTATGCAACGAGTGTTTCCCGTTCTCGACGCCGCGCCGCCGCTCGCTTCCGCGCACGTGCAGAGCTCTCGCGGTGCACCCGCGTCGCCTCACATTGTACCGCCTGCAGCGCGGCTTTAAAAAGATCTCCGAGCTGAACAGGCACTTCCGAAAAGCGAACTTGATAAATGGAGAAAGGCTCGTCAATCCCGTTTAAGGTGAAGGGCAGACGATCGACGACAACGACGCCCTACTCAACGAGAAATGCATTTTCAAAGTCGCGATAACACCCTGTAGGACGTATGCCTCGATGTACGACTCATCCTGTCATGTTGAAGATACGTAATGGTCCATATGAACTGCGAAGTGAAGCCGTGCACGCTATCGATGTGTTGGGTTGTGGAGTATGAAGCGTATGATTATTGTTTTGATATGGCATGCTTGCAACTAGCAGCCGTGTACTCTCGTGAGCAAACGTTTGGGCGAGCGAAGAAAAAAGAAACTATACGGCCATGGTACTAGAGAAGCCTGAGAAGGTTAGAGTCAATACCTCAGTGCCCCTGGAGCATCACGCGCCGATTTAGACGCGAGGCAGCTAGCTGAGCTTTAACTACTGCGAGGAAAGTTGAACTGCTCGCCGCATTTTTTCGGCTCTCGCGTCATGCTCGCACTCTCTTTTTATGAGAATATCGACTTTACAGGCGTATGAAACCTGCTGCACGAACACGTCCGCTCCGGGGTGATAAAGCAGCCTTTAAAGCGTAAATTGCAGGCGCCGAACTTTTGACAATGTGCCGAGTTCAGTTGAATCCAACCAGCCGTGCAACGTTAACCGCGATATATCGCTAGTGTGAACGTTCGACGACGGGTAGGCCTCCCGAACACGGGGAATCAAAACACAACGTTGTTTTAGCTACAACCGTAACTGGACTTTCACAATGCGAGAAGACAGCGAGTAATCATTACTGTAGTTGTTGCGTGCATGCGCCGCGTCACGTACTGATACAGATATTCGAAACAAACGAAAGCGGTGAACTGAGACAGCCAAAACAGAAGCGAGACATCGCTATCAACAAGGACATACTTAGGCAGGTAAATTTGTAGCCCCGCAAAACGCAGTGGTTTTGACAGTGAGACGAGCCTTAAAGCGATAGCATTAAAGAGCTCGCTTCGCAGAAATTTTGGTGTCGGCGTGGGCGTCGTTGTTTGTGAGCATAACATCGGTGTTGTTCGTGAGCGACTGATGCAAAAATAAAAACTATGGTTCGAGGCGGAGTCGATTTCTGGGTGTCGGTGTGGTAAGCAGGTGTCCCATCAAAGAGACATGCCAGGGCTTGGAATTGTTCTGGGACGTTTTCCCAACGTGTTCCCTACGCTTCCCCAACGTAGGGCAACATACCGGCAATTCTAAACTGGATGACATCCCTGTCTTTCCTCTTTCTCCTGTTCCTTCCACTGCAGTCGTTAAAACCCGAAGATTATACACTTTGCATTAGGTTCTGAAATAAAATGCACAAATCCTACTGCAAGCAGGTCGCTTCACTTGAATATCTTACACACTATCTACGACAACGTTAGATATTGTAACGCACAGTTCAGGAATACACTTTTAATAAACCAAACTGGTTGGGGCGAACTTGTGCCCGAGAAGGAAAAAACTAACAGGAAATCTCCTTGCAGTCCCAAGAACAGTCCTCTTCTTCTACTTCTCCTTTTTCTTGTGTTCCGCGTGGGTCGCGCGTAGCGGCTATTCCCAGGGTCGCAGGCACGTGCTCTCCGCCACACTTTTGCTTTGGCTCGCACGTAGCCGCAAACACTTCGGAGGGCGTAGGGATCGGCCAGCGCGCGTACTTTGAAATCATCCTGTGTCATTGCCCCCCTTTCCAGAGTGCATCGTCCCGATGCTCGCGACAAACTGGTTGCCAGGCTGTCAATCATAACACCTCTTCGTGAATGCAGTTATTGTGCAGCAGCGTTGTGTCCTCGATGGTTCATTGTCTGTCGTAATAGGGTTTCATCCTGACGACATGCACAATTTCTGTGCGATGCCGCCGTCGTGATGTGCTCTCTTGTTCCTCTGGAATAACTTCGTAGTTCAACGAGCCAAGACGGCGGAGCACTCTGTATGGGCCGAAATAGCGGCGAAGGAGCTTTTCCGATAGGCTACGTATCCGTACGGGAATCCACACCCAGACTCTGTCTCCCGGTGCGTACTGGACGTCTCTTCGTCGTAGATTATATCGATGCGTGTCGGCTTTCTGTTGTTGGTGAATACGATGTCGCGCCAGCTGTCTTGCTTCTTCTGCTCTTTGCATATAATCGCTGACATCGTAGTGATTCTCGGACGTCTCATCAATAGGTAACATTGCATCTAAAGGTGGGGTGACCGTCCGGCCACAAGTTGGAATAGCGTCATTCGAGTTGTCTCTTGCAGTGCGGTGTTATAGGCGAATGTTGCGTAGGGTAATATTTTATCCCATGTACGGTGCTCTATGTCCACGTACATCGACAACATATCAGCCAACGTTCTGTTCAGTCGCTCAGTAAGTCCATTCGCTTGTGGATGATATGCCGTCGTTTTCCTATGACTGGTGTGCGTCAATCTCATAATAGACTTTGTCAGATCGGCCGTAAATGCGGTTCCTCGGTCCGTGATCAGCACTGTAGGAGCTCCATGCCGCAGTACGATGTTGGTGACGAAGAATTCGGCTACTTCAACGGCCGTTCCTCTAACAAGAGACGCTGTCTCGGCATATCGAGTTAGATAGTCGGTCGCGACTATGATCCACCGCTTCCCCGATGACGACGTAGGAAACGGGCCAAGTAGGTCCATTCCCACTTGTGCGAATGGGGCCTCTGGTGGTTCTATCGGTTGAAGAAGACCTGCTGGTTTCATCGGTGGGGTTTTACGTCTCTGGCAGTCCCGGCAAGTTCTAACATAGTGTTGTACAGAGCTGAGCAACTTCGGCCAGTAGTATTTAGTGCGGATGCGTGCCAGCGTCCTGCTTACTCCTAAGTGCCCTGCGGATGGATCGTCGTGGCAAGCCTCCAAAATCTCTGGTCGTAGAGGTGAAGGCACGACGAGCAGGAATGTCGCTGTATTGTTTTCAAAGTTCCTTTTGTACAGGACGTTGTTTCGGAGGACGAACGCCGACAAGCCGCGGGCAAAAGCTCGTGGAACGTCGACAGGCTGCCCCTGTAGGCACTTGATCAATAGGAGTAGTTCCGGGTCGGATTTCTGATGATGCGCCATCTCTGCTGTTGTCACAGCTCCCAAGAATGCAAGATCCTGTCCGTCCTCGGTGGAAGTAGAGGCAGCGGGTTGAATCGGAGCACGTGACAAGCAATCAGCATCACTGTGCTTGCGACAGGACTTATACACAACCGTGACATCGTATTCTTGCAATCGCAGGCTCCATCTTGCAAGCCGTCCACATGGGTCCCTGAGATTAGCCAGTCAGCATAATGAATGATGGTCGCTTATAGCTCGAAAAGGCCTACCGTATAAACATGGCCGAAACTTGGTGATAGCCCATATCACGGCAAGGCATTCTTTTTCTGTCGCTGAGTAGTTCATCTCAGCTTTCGAAAGAGTGCGACTGGCGTAGGCAATGACGCGTCCTTGTCCGTTTTGCCATTGGATGAGTACGGCCCCGAGACCTAAATTGCTTGCGTCTGTGTGGATATCTGTTTCTGCTTCCTCGTCAAAATGCGCAAGAACTGGATGGCTCTCAAGGCACTTCCGTAGCTCGTTGAAGGCATCCTCCTGTTCGCCAAGCCATACGAAAGGCGTGTCTTCTTTCGTCAGTCGCGTTAGCGGTTCAGCAATTCGTGCAAAATATTTGACGAATCTTCTGTAATAGGCGCAGAGACCCAAAATCGCCTAACAGCCTTTTTATCCGTTGGCTTCGGAAATCTTGCCACGGCCTCAGTTTCCCCAGGGTCTGGGCGGACGCCTTCCGCACTGATGACATGGCCGAGAAAAAGGAGCTCACGGAAGCCGAAATGACACTTCTGCGGCTTTATCGTCAAATCTGCTGACTTGATAGCGGTGAGCACAGCCCGCAGTCTTTCCATGTGTTGCTCGAAGGTGGCAGAGAAGACTACAACGTCGTCAAGATAAACCAGGCAAGACTGCCATTTCAGACCGGAGAGCACTGTGTCCATCATTCGCTGGAATGTGGCGGGAGCTGAACAAAGACCAAAGGGAAGTACCTTGAACTCGTATAAACCGTCCGGGGTCACAAACGCCGTCTTTTCGCGATCTCTTTCGTCCACTTCTATCTGCCAATATCCACTTTTAAGGTCAAGTGAGGAAAAGTACTTGGCATCTCGTAGCCTATCCAAAGTGTCATCGATTCTTGGAAGCGGATAAACATCCCGTTTTGTGATGGCGTTCAGTTTCCTGTAATCAATGCAGAAACGTAAAGTCTGGTCTTTTTTCTTCACAAGGACAACAGGCGACGCCCAGGGACTTGCTGACGGCTGGATCACGTCGTCCTTGAGCATTTCTTTAACCTGATTACCGATAGCTTCTCGTTCTTTTGGTGACACTCGGTAGGGATGCTGGTATATAGGCCTCACGGACTCGTCGACAATGATGCGATGTTTGGCGATAGGTGTACGTCGGACTTTAGATGACATCGAGAAACATTCGGCGAATTCCCTTACAAGGCTCTTTATTAGCTCTTTTTGACTAGGTAGTAGTCCTGGTTCGATGTCGATGGCAGCAAGGACAGAGTCCACGTCTTGTAAATCAGATTCCGTGGTTTCAGAAGTCTGCAGCTCCGTAACCTGGACGAAATCATTCAGACTGGCGATGACGGTTCCCTTTGCAATGTGTTGCACCTCATTCCCAAAGTTGGTAAGGAGAAAAACCAAAAAGACGCGTACCTTCAAGGAAAAAAGTAAGGACAGGACAGAACTAGCCAACTAGCCCAACAAAAAGTTCTATTAAGTTACATTTCTTCTATAGTGGGCCCTGCGACGCCCTTTCTGTCCTGTCCTTACTTTTTTCCTTGAAGGTACGCGTCTTTTTGGTTTTTCAGTAAGCATGTACCAACTAGCCCAACAAAAAGTTCTATTAAGTTACATTTCTTCTATAGTGGGCCCTGCGACGCCCTTTCTGTCCTGTCCTTACTTTTTTCCTTGAAGGTACGCGTCTTTTTGGTTTTTCAGTAGCATGTACCAACTAGCCCAACAAAAAGTTCTATTAAGTTACATTTCTTCTATAGTGGGCCCTGCGACGCCCTTTCTGTCCTGTCCTTACTTTTTTCCTTGAAGGTACGCGTCTTTTTGGTTTTTCAGTAAGCATGTACCAACTAGCCCAACAAAAAGTTCTATTAAGTTACATTTCTTCTATAGTGGGCCCTGCGACGCCCTTTCTGTCCTGTCCTTACTTTTTCCTTGAAGGTACGCGTCTTTTTGGTTTTTCAGTAAGCATGTACCAACTAGCCCAAC
The DNA here is from genome assembly GCF_013339695.2 of Rhipicephalus sanguineus. Taxonomy (NCBI): domain Eukaryota; kingdom Metazoa; phylum Arthropoda; class Arachnida; order Ixodida; family Ixodidae; genus Rhipicephalus; species Rhipicephalus sanguineus. The sequence continues at coordinate 77,010,280 of NC_051178.1, read as the reverse complement.
AAAAAGTTCTATTAAGTTACATTTCTTCTATAGTGGGCCCTGCGACGCCCTTTCTGTCCTGTCCTTACTTTTTTCCTTGAAGGTACGCGTCTTTTTGGTTTTTCAGTAAGCATGTACCAACTAGCCCAACAAAAAGTTCTATTAAGTTACATTTCTTCTATAGTGGGCCCTGCGACGCCCTTTCTGTCCTGTCCTTACTTTTTTCCTTGAAGGTACGCGTCTTTTTGGTTTTTCAGTAAGCATGTACCAACTAGCCCAACAAAAAGTTCTATTAAGTTACATTTCTTCTATAGTGGGCCCTGCGACGCCCTTTCTGTCCTGTCCTTACTTTTTTCCTTGAAGGTACGCGTCTTTTTGGTTTTTCAGTAAGCATGTACCAACTAGCCCAACAAAAAGTTCTATTAAGTTACATTTCTTCTATAGTGGGCCCTGCGACGCCCTTTCTGTCCTGTCCTTACTTTTTTCCTTGAAGGTACGCGTCTTTTTGGTTTTTCAGTAAGCATGTACCAACTAGCCCAACAAAAAGTTCTATTAAGTTACATTTCTTCTATAGTGGGCCCTGCGACGCCCTTTCTGTCCTGTCCTTACTTTTTTCCTTGAAGGTACGCGTCTTTTTGGTTTTTCAGTAAGCATGTACCAACTAGCCCAACAAAAAGTTCTATTAAGTTACATTTCTTCTATAGTGGGCCCTGCGACGCCCTTTCTGTCCTGTCCTTACTTTTTTCCTTGAAGGTACGCGTCTTTTTGGTTTTTCAGTAAGCATGTACCAACTAGCCCAACAAAAAGTTCTATTAAGTTACATTTCTTCTATAGTGGGCCCTGCGACGCCCTTTCTGTCCTGTCCTTACTTTTTTCCTTGAAGGTACGCGTCTTTTTGGTTTTTCAGTAAGCATGTACCAACTAGCCCAACAAAAAGTTCTATTAAGTTACATTTCTTCTATAGTGGGCCCTGCGACGCCCTTTCTGTCCTGTCCTTACTTTTTCCTTGAAGGTACGCGTCTTTTTGGTTTTTTCAGTAAGCATGTACCAACTAGCCCAACAAAAAGTTCTATTAAGTTACATTTCTTCTATAGTGGGCCCTGCGACGCCCTTTCTGTCCTGTCCTTACTTTTTTCCTTGAAGGTACGCGTCTTTTTGGTTTTTCAGTAAGCATGTACCAACTAGCCCAACAAAAAGTTCTATTAAGTTACATTTCTTCTATAGTGGGCCCTGCGACGCCCTTTCTGTCCTGTCCTTACTTTTTTCCTTGAAGGTACGCGTCTTTTTGGTTTTTCAGTAAGCATGTACCAACTAGCCCAACAAAAGTTCTATTAAGTTACATTTCTTCTATAGTGGGCCCTGCGACGCCCTTTCTGTCCTGTCCTTACTTTTTTCCTTGAAGGTACGCGTCTTTTTGGTTTTTCAGTAAGCATGTACCAACTAGCCCAACAAAAAGTTCTATTAAGTTACATTTCTTCTATAGTGGGCCCTGCGACGCCCTTTCTGTCCTGTCCTTACTTTTTTCCTTGAAGGTACGCGTCTTTTTGGTTTTTCAGTAAGCATGTACCAACTAGCCCAACAAAAAGTTCTATTAAGTTACATTTCTTCTATAGTGGGCCCTGCGACGCCCTCTTCTGTCCTGTCCTTACTTTTTTCCTTGAAGGTACGCGTCTTTTTGGTTTTTCAGTAAGCATGTACCAACTAGCCCAACAAAAAGTTCTATTAAGTTACATTTCTTCTATAGTGGGCCCTGCGACGCCCTTTCTGTCCTGTCCTTACTTTTTTCCTTGAAGGTACGCGTCTTTTTGGTTTTTCAGTAAGCAGTACCAACTAGCCCAACAAAAAGTTCTATTAAGTACATTTCTTCTATAGTGGGCCCTGCGACGCCTTTCTGTCCTGTCCTTACTTTTTTCCTTGAAGGTACGCGTCTTTTTGGTTTTTCAGTAAGCATGTACCAACTAGCCCAACAAAAGTTCTATTAAGTTACATTTCTTCTATAGTGGGCCCTGCGACGCCCTTTCTGTCCTGTCCTTACTTTTTTCCTTGAAGGTACGCGTCTTTTTGGTTTGTCAGTAAGCATGTACCAACTAGCCCAACAAAAAGTTCTGGTAAGGAGAACATTGGTACACCCCTCACGTAGCTGAACAAGGCCTCGTGCCATGCAGATCCCTTTTTTTAAGTATCAGTGCGGTGTTGCTATCAGCAAATCCTTCGAAGTCACTGAATGCTTTGTTGGTTACTGCGACAGATATGCTCGATCTCGGCGGTACCATGACGTCGTCATCCACAATACAAAAGGTCATATACGTTTTCTTCAGTGTCGAAGGTAGCGATAGCGTTCCTCGTCGAGAAGGAGACACAAGATTCTCGCCAGTTAATTACAGCGCCGTTAGCTCGTAAGAAATCCATGCCGATAATCAAGTCTCTTGAGCATTCGGTCAGCACAATAAAGCTGGCGACGTACGTGAAACCCCGAATTCCGATTCTTGCGGTGCATATTCCTGTCGGGTCGATAAGGTGCCCTCCTGCTGTACGAACTTGTGGTCCCTTCCAAGGAGTCAGCACTTTCTTCAGTGTTTTAGAAAGCTCGCGACTTATTACTGAATAATCTGCGCCTGTATCTACCAGCGCGATGACTTCGTAGCCATCAACGAACACACGTAAATCCGAAGCAACGTCACTATCAAAACACCGATTTCTCAGTCGGTCGTCGTCGTTCAGAGTCAGCGATGGAGGTTCTTCTGCATCAGCGTCGACAGCGGCCTTGCCTCCACAGGTCGCTGACTAGTTTTCCCGACGCGGGCTTGGTGAACGACGCCCTGGAGAGCTTGCTGAAAAGCGGGGGCTCGGCGACCGATACCTTTCCGTCGTCGTTGCTCGAGGTTGGTGTTGTTGAAAGCCACGTGAGCTCTGACGACTCGACAGGTATTCCTCGATTTCGAAGGGGCGCTCACCATTTCGTGGTCGAGGTGCATTTACGGGAAAACCACGAAGTCCTGCCTGGCGATATTGGCACATTCGGTAGATATGGCCAGCCTCCCCGCAGTGGTAACAAAGTGGTATTCTGTTGGGAGTACGCCACACATCGCTCTTCCTTGGTCTCCTCTCGGGTGGTGGCTGCAGTGTGCTTGGCGACATCGAGTGCTGCATAGGGGTAGCGGCTGCGACGTCGACACGTCCGGGAGGTCCTCGCAGTAGCGCATCGGCATAGGACATTCTCGGTTGCTGTTGTAGTGGCAAGTCTGGCTGTGTGTTCAGCTGAGGTTCCCGTACCGCCTGCCTAACCTCCTCGCGGATCACGTCAGCCAGGGACGAAATCATCGGAGCGTTCTGGTCAAGCCGCTGCTTCTGAAGCTCTTCTCGTACAACAGACCGTACTAGCTCCCGTAGTACTTCCATGCTGTTTCCATAGACTGGTGGAATTACGTCCAGAGACGTGATGTTCATGTCTCGGTTGTATATCCTTGCTCGCTGTTGTAGCGTCCCTTCCATTGTAGTCGCCTCGGAACGGAACTCAGCGACGGTGCGAGGCGGGCTCCGAACCAGCCCGGCAAATAGTTCCTGCTTTACGCCTCGCATCAGATGACGCAGTTTCTTGTCTTCGCTCATATTTGGATCTGCTCGGCGAAATAGGCGAGACATGTCTTCCACATACATCGCCACGCTTTCGTTGTTGCGCTGGCTTCTTGTTTGGAGGGCAGCTTCGGCTCTCTCTCTGCGGTCTGTATTCGGGAAAGCAGCGAGCAGCTCCCGTCGAAAGTCATCCCATGACAGGAAAGCAGCTTCGTGGTTTTCGTACCACGTTCGAGCGCTATCCTCCAATGCGAAGTAAACGCTTCCAAGTTTGCGATCTGCCTCATATCCGTTAGCCTTTGCGACTCGTTCAAAGTGTTCAAGCCAGTCTTCTGAGTCCTCGAAGCTGTCGCCGTGGAAATGCTTTGGCACCATTGGCTGATTAACTACAATGCTGGCTGGCGAAACCTGAGCTGCCATGTCGGTCGCGTCTCCGTTCACAGCCGTTGATGTTCTGAGGGAATTCGACAAAGGTGCAAATTCAGGACCTTCACCACGTAGGCGTCGACTGCAGCGCTGATGAACGGGAGTCAGCTCGTTGGGTCCGAGTCGCTGTGGTTCTGGACTGCGTTCTGTCACTCGAGAAGGACTTGGCATCGTACCCAGCAGCTCCACCAGATTTGTAACGCACAGTTCAGGAATACCCTTTTAATAAACCAAACTGGTTGGGGCGAACTTGTGGCCGAGAAGGAAAAAAACTAAAAGGAAATCTCCTTGCAGTCCCAAGAACAGTCCTCTTCTTCTACTTCTCCTTTTTCTTGTGTTCCGCGTGGGTCGCGCGTAGCGGCTATTCCCAGGGTCGCAGGCACGCGCTCCCCGCCACAGTTTTGCTTTGGCTCGCACGTAGCCGCAAACACTTCGGAGGGCGTAGGGATCGGCCAGCGCGCGTACTTTGAAATCATCCTGTGTCAATATCAATTTTGTGAACCTCAGCTGCAGCTTCTGTGTAAATAGCACTGCAACGGCAGTAACCGATGGTTCCAACTCAACAACCAATCGGTGGCCCGAAGCGTGACTCTGAACACACGCCCACGTCGTTATGTAAAAGAAGCTCTTCAAACCTCGATGGTCTGCAGTAGGCTTGGGTAGACGCGACATTCAACGACCAAGTCGTTGAACGCCTGAAATTGTGAATGGGATCTACGACTTGCCGACTCTTGACGCGTTATACCAGCGAAATTACGACGAAGTAACCTTCGGATCGACAGAGCACTCTGCTACACCATTGGAAGCGTAGATGTGTTGGATGAGCATGGAATCTCGGCATCAGAGCGTGCGATAGCCTTTAGCCAAGCCACTCTGCAGGTGAAGCTACCGCAGCCCAGAGAAACAAGCGCACGTCGATTGCAAAATACCCTAAACCAACATTTTTGCTAAGTAAATATGGCTTGGGCCGATCCACCGAGCGAAAATACGGAGGAAATGAATTCACGAAGAGTTCGCTAGCCAATGCTGCTTCGTGACTTAATGAGCAGTATAGGGGAAGCAGGGTATAAGCACTTGACTCTGACGGCTAATGCATCACCTGGGAATTGAGAAAATCGTCGATACAAGACACCCGTGCGAATTCGCCCACCGTGCAGTTGACGGGGCACAGGGCTGGGCACAGATACTCAGACAAGTATTCCGCAATACAAATATCGAAATAGATGCGCTGGAAGCCTAAAATACAGATACTCACATACATTTGACTTTGGCTGACGGGATATTTCGCAGACACTTTTACGAAAAGATGGAAAAAGTATCCCGGATTACACTTACAGGGATACAGATACGAGAATACAAATACCAGAATGCTGTTTTATCTCTGAGATGCCGCTCCGCTAAGACATTTATTAGGAGCAGAATAACAATGTGATTAATGTTGCAACGCACTGTAACTTGCAAATCAAGAATACCGCTCGAGTCACAAGCTAATACTAGTGCATCAAGAAAAAGCATATATTTATTCTAGACACAAGGTCTGCAAGACACAAGGTTCAACTTTTCAAAGAGGCTGTCGTTCAGAAAGCGTCGATTAGGCCTCGAGACAAGGCTCGTGAACTCGCGAAATGCTTTCCGCCCGAAGAAAATTATGGGTGCGATACGTGCCTTGAGAGACACCTATTTTCGTAGACACATGATGACAATACCCCCTCCGCGATTCTGCTGTCAGCGGCGTCGGGCGCTTTTACCACATGGGCTATTCTGTGCGCGTGGCAGGCCCGTAGTCAGGAATTTTTTCCGAAAACCTTGACTGCTTGAGAAAGACACCTATTTTCATTATTTATTTTTGGTAAAATCACCTACTTCACCAAAATTTCGCGGGGGGGGGGGGGGCTAGGGTTCGCCGCCTCGCTACGGGCCTGGCCTGTGGGGAACCCTTCGCCTCCCTCGCTGTGCCACGCGCCGGTTGCGCACCTTTGCTTGGATTAGGACAAAAGTGTATTCCTTTCCCCTTGGAAACACGTTAGCTCACTTACGGGAAAAAAGTAACGAGATTTGTATCTGTAAAAAGTAATTTATTTAAAAGTAATTTATTTACTTTGTAAAAAGTAACGTATTTGTATCTCAGTGTTTCACTACTGAGATACAAATACGTTTCGTAAATGTATTTCGATACAGACAATGAAAAGTAACTCGAAGATGCTATCGCGATACTCTTGCATCGCGATACTTCCCAGCCCTGCCGGCGCATCACCTTCTTTCTATACAACTTAAATATTTTTGCGGCCTGCCTGTGGCTGTCTACAAATCTGTTAATCGAAGTTTTCATAGGTTAAATGAAACCTGAACATCGATGACAATTAATTGTTTCGCGGGACACTTTTTATCGGTTAATCGATTAATCGTTCATCAATTTTATTCTCCCTAACAACGCGGTGGCGTAAGATAACGTGTACGTCCGTGACATTTCTTTTCAAAATATCTATGCACCCACTACGTGTGTTAAAGAAAATGTTCGCTCAAGTGTGTGTGCCCCTTGTTGTGGATAACTAGCAATGCACCCACTACGTGTTTGTAAGGGAACGTCCGCGCGGTGTGGTCACGCTATCTCTCGGAAATGGCGGACAAACCGCGGCGCACCATCGAAACGCCTCCAAGAAATGGTGCGACTACACCCCACGCCCGTCTCTCTCGGCGGCGGCGGCAAGAAGAGCATTGGCCTCGAGGTCCACCACTGGAGACGCCGGCGCCACCGTCGGCGCGACGTGATTGGCAGGATCACGTGGTCTCAGCGGCCGCGTCGGCTGCTTGTGGAACGCTGCCGCGTGCTTTGAAAACGTCTTTCAAGTGCCACATGCGCTGTGGTCTATTCAAATACGTAAATTTTCTCACATTTTCTGCTCAATTGAAACCATTTTAATAGAATGGCTGCCTCCAAAGTCGACGAACATGGGGCTCTACCACTCGGTGCCGCAGTGCCGGGCTTACGCAACGGAGCCCAGTGTCAGCCTGCACCGGTAACCGTGGGACAAGAAACTGCGTGAAGCATGGGTTCTAAAGCTAAGAACTGGCAAGTAGCCATCGGCGACGAGACGTGTGTGCAACATGCACTTCCGCGACGAAGACTTTCGTTACTGCGTCGGGCCTGCGATGTTCGTTGAATAGCAGACAGCGCGCACTTAGACGATGGCTCACGCGCGCTTCCTGCCGGCAAATGATGCTTATCTGCCGCAGGGTGGAAAAGGCGCTACCTTTTACCACGTGTGATACCATCTCAGAACCCTCCCGTGCGACCTCTGATCTTCGGCCCCGTGCTCAGCATCCACAAAATCGGCTGCAGATGCGCAAGTCATTGTTTCGATACGTTGAATTAAAAAACTCACAGGGTCCCTTATGCATTCGCCAAAGATGACTAGAAGGCGAAAGCCATATTCTTCTTCTTGTGAGTCAATGTATTGATTCTCCCGCGCCCCCCTCCAAAAGCGTTCTGCACCTAAGGCGGTTTTGCACGGCCTCCGTGACCGATCACGGAGGCAATGCAAAGCGACCTTGACGTTGAATATGTGATCATGTGACGTCACGTTATGTGACGTCATAATGACGCTACATATTTTTGCGGTCTCTAACGTAATGATGATGTCATATGATAACACCATCACCGATCACGGAGGCAATGCAAAGGGACCATGTCGTGTGAATACGTCATCATGTGATATCACGTTATGTCACGTCATGGTGATGTCATAATGAAGTTACAAATTTAGGAGGTCTGTGGTGTCATGATGGCGGCATATGCTGACCTCATCACGTGACGATTATTTTTTGCGTCACTCGTCTGGACGCCGCGACGGTCAATCTTCCCGTTTGAAGAGGCATCTGGCTTTCGCCTTCATAAGCTACACGACGTTTGCTAGTGGACGTACATAGCGAGAGAGTCAAATGCTGCGGCTGTGCGCTGCATTTATGTTGGCAATAACATTTCTTCAGTCAAGCTTGCGTTCCCCTGACGCAAACACTATGTCCCAAATTTATTTGTGCCACTCTCAAACTGACGTTGGGCCTCTCCATCCCCATGTATTTTCTCGGAGCCTCATTTATTTACGTGGGAAAGATGCCACCCTGTTGGCGTTATACATGACACTGCTGCCAAAATTGCTGTGACACTCGTCAAATATTTACTATCTTGTTCTGCGGCTGCTGGTTGCTGCATTAATTTCTATTTTATTCACCGCTATTTCAAGTTCACTTGGGTCCTAGTTCACAGCCGACGTTTGCAGAACAAGTCCGGCGAACGTTACTGTATATTTTGTCTTTTCCTTGACGTAGCATGCTACTACCATGCCCGATCTCGTAGACTACTTCTCCTTCCACCCACCAGCAATCTCGAAGTGGTGAAGCTTTGGTCTATGAATTTGTTGATGACAGAGAGCGGCAAGTTCACAGGAATGCAAACGGAACGATAATTAAGTATCATTAAAAGAAGGCGTCGCATATGGTCACGTTTTTTGTGAGAACCAAACGAAACGAATGCACTGAATAAAGAAACAGAAGCAGCGGCATTTGCCCGCTGAGAAGGCCGATCAGTACGCAGTGCGAGACAACTTGTCAAATGACATTGAAACTTACACGAATTTACACAAAAAGAAACTGAATCGTCGGGACGGCACATCCCAAAGTTGCCATGCGCACCGAAGCCGTAATTGTAAGGAAATCGTTTTTGAACTGCTCTGATAGCGTCCGAGCAACAGTAGTTGTTTGTGTACACACAAATTCTCATTATCTGCGGCGTAAAGTTCACAGCGCGGTGCCAAAACGTGCTCGTAACAAAAGCGAAACCGTCAGTACGAGCATATACATGCAGACGCTCATACATGCAGAGGCACCGTCAGTCGTCACGAACCCGTGCGATCGCTGGCTTGAGGCTTCTTCCTGTTATGCTCCGTTTGTTTATACAGGCAGTCTACTCTAACGAGATATTTCAAATAATTTGCACTCAGCGACTGACTACCTTTCACGCAAGAAGCTGGTTCAGGGCTATCCAACGCGGTGACCGCGTGAAGCGGGTGCTCGGTTTTCTGCAGAGAGACAGCGACAATGGACTATCTTGTGCTTTGTGTTCGTCCAAAATTATTCCTTTGACAGAAGAGAACATATTTCTTTTTGAAAGTATCTGCAGAAATGTCCTGGAGGGCTTCCGCGACGTGATTTTGTAGAGCGCCGACAGCAAAACCTATGGGGCGCGCGCCGGTGGCATCCTGCCTAGCACGCAATGGAGGCGCGTCCGATAGAGGGCGACTGCCTAACTCCTCGCCGCCAATAGCGTGACAGCGTACTCTGGCAGTATTGGTATCGCCTTCCTAATCGCTAGCCTGCCTTCGCTTCTCGCTGGAAGCCAAAACCGCGCCGCAAGGGAGGCCAAAGCGCGGACACCCTCCGGCTCATATCTTTATCTGGATCTGCCTCGAATTTTTGCTCACGGACAGCGCTGATTTTTCGCTCACAGCAAAAGACGCCGCCGCTTACACCGACACCGGAATTCCTGCGAAACGAGCTCTTTAAAGCTATTGCGGTAAAAATGGACATCAACCAGAGTGGCCAGTTCTGCTTATAATAAGATTTGGGCTTTTTTTCTCGCTGTATCGCTTGCAGAATTTTTATGTTACTTGTTTTGTTTTTTTTTGGAGGAGAATTATTTGCATTTTACAGCAAATATAGTTATTTTAGTGATCATCACGTACACCAATAGCGCGTTTGTCGTTCACTAATAGCGCCCTTGTCGATGATATTGAGTAATGGAGTGTTGAAGTCAAACATACGGTGGGGGTATGAACAAACAACGTTAATCATCCACTGGCAAACGTGCAATCAACCGTATGGAGACTATACCCTGGAGACAATGTTAAAAAGCAAATATGTGCTTTCGTTCATAGTTCCGCATATGTCCGCTGCAGAAAGGAATTAAAGCGATTTTTTCAACTCCCCTCCGTACTTGAGTGACCTATTTTTATTTTAATTAAAAATATTTTGAACACTTGGAACATTCATTAAATTTCCGCTGCCTTTGGACTTCTTCGCGAAAGCCGCGCCACTTTTTCTGGGGTTCTTTTGTGATGATTATTTGCTTGTTAGTCCGGTGGCATCTGGCAAATTTGGTATCAACGCAGCGTTCAACGGCCCATAAGCCTCGCAAACAAACCACTACCTCTCCTCGACCTCCATCTGCCGCGTAAACTGCATATGTGCACTTCGCTGAAGCGACCCGCAGTTGTGCTTTAAATGGCTGGCATTCAAAACAGGTGTTGGTCCGTCGATTTTTGCGCTCTCATTTTACGATCATGAACAGCCAACTAGCCAGATTTACCGCCATTGTGAAATTCCTGTGAAAGGGGGGCGCTCAACTTGCACCGCGCATTCGCCTGGTAGTCATACCTAAACAAGACACTACAGGATAACTATGGTCTGCGAAAAAATGGCGTCCTCAGCGTTTCACTTATCTCAGTTAAAAGCAGTCATGGTAGCACTCTACGTCCTAGCCGACGCTTCAATGTCCACGTTGGCTTTCTCGCAAACGGACAGTACGCTCGACATTCTACAGAAACAGCTCATCGAACGTACGGGGCTCGAACTGAGTTCGACGTGCAGAGAAGACTTTCTTTTATACCTACAGCACTTGAGCTATGGGTCAGACTGGGCGCTCAAAAGTAAGTAATAATTCAAGACAGTACAATCAATACCAGGAAGGCTAATAAAGCTCCTGCGTGGGAGCTGATATGTGTATATGAAAGAATAGATTACACAAGCATCAAGGAAACTGACGCTTTTGCTATGAATAACATGTGAAATATCCGGGAGCTCCAATGTACTGTGGGAATTGATGCGGCGCTCATTACACCACGCTGTTTGATTTGAAGAAAAATCAAGGCACTCATTTCATGACATGTAATTCACTATCGTACATATTTCATGCTTATGCATACCATGCTAATGAAACGTATATTTTGGCATATATCATACGCGTCCTGTCATTTATGTTTTTATTGCTCATGTCATGTCAATTTCGGTATTACCAAGCTAATCAGACGGCCGCGAGAGTACCAAGGTTTTGTCATGTAAGTGATGGCGTACCCGACATGCCTGATATGATTTCCATGCTATTCCATGTTATTCAATTTATGTTCCTTGTGTACACTCATGTCATAGCAAGCCGAATTTGTTGTACATCAAGTTAATGAAACAGCGGAGTACCGATCCGTGTCGTGTAAATAATGAGATACACAACATGCGTGTGAAGAGTTTCATTTCACGTCCTGTCTGTTGTTATGTTCGTGATAGATCCATGTCATGTCACACCAACTGCGCTATATAGTACGTTAATGAAACGGCCGCGACAACACGAAGAAAGTGCCATGTTAATCATGAAGTACTTGACGTGCATGGCACAATTTTCATGTTACCACCCGTATTTGGTGCTCGCCATACACTCTTGTCATGCTATTTTCATTTTGGTATACATCATGTTACCGAACTGACCACGAAAGCACCAAATCATGACGCATCAGACGTCATCCTAATGGGGCATCCACAAAGCGTGACGGAGGATGCTGCTCCAAATTCGCACTTTTGTCATTTTCTCGCGTACAAGGGCTCTGTTCTCGCCAGGAATCATGATCTGGTTGTAGCACAAGCTTAGGATATCAATTTACTTCAATAGTTTCTTTTATTGTCCATTTAAACATTCAAAGTTTTGATTACTGCTGCGATATTCCGTACAAAATATGCTTTATTTGGACTGCCGTATCACAATCGTGCCTGGTCTCATTTCACAGTGTTTGACAGCTCCGGAAAGCTTGACAGCGGTATTCTAAAGGGTGGCCATGTCTTCATCGGCTTCTATTCAGAGTGCCTAGGGGCGCTGGCGCAATCGACTGTTCTGCAAAAAGTAAACGATTCTTCGCTTCCGTCGCCATCATTCGCCAGTGCCTATTGTACGTCTGAAGTCCGCATTGCCTTAGGAAATCACAGTGCCGAACAGGTTGGTATATTTGAAGCCTAATTCAGTTGTGACTATTCTACTACACAGCGACGTCAGTGCTTGAAACTCCTTTGCAAACATACACTACACAGGTGTTATGTCGGGCAGGCAATCGCGTTAACGGATGTAATACAGTGTGGTAGAAGAGTAAATAACACTATGCGTCACACAATGCGAATTGTGCACGGTCTGGGAGGTTTAAAGCTGCCCACCCATTACAAAGGGCAGAGTCCTAATTCTTCATTGTCATCAGGCACACCATCAACAAAGAGAACATAATGCCTTAGGGGCGCGTAGGTTGTACCTTGCCTCTCCGCAGAATGATAATTACTGGCGTAGTGGGTACTTTCCCTACTTGGAAAAACAGGATCATTCAAGGCTTAGTGGGCCCCTTGCAACTGTACTTGCCGTAGTCGCCCTAAAAAAGTTTACAAGGAGCACCAAGAAGGCCAATCCTCTAGCTTTCGTGGTGACTGTGCTGCGTGTTCCTCGCAGACCTGGCAATGTGTTTTTGTGTGTGTATTGTGGGGGACACGAACACACCTGACAGCATTGGTATGGGGCCCTGTGCGGACAACCAAATTCGCGGTTGGAAAATCAGTATGATTAGTTTGCCAGCTTAGTGTTCAAGTCCGCCGCGGTAGTACAGTGGTTACGGTGCTCGGCCGCTGACCCTGAGGTTACGCGCTGGATCCCGGCTGCGGCCGTCCCATTTCGATGAAGGTAGCCGCATTTCGTCTCCACTGAAGTGCAACCGGCGCGGCCGGGATTCGATCCGCGACCTTCGGATGAGCAGTCAAGCACTATTACCATTAGACCGCCACGGCGGATAATATATAAAGGAATAACATGTATGTTAATAAGAACATGTACCCTCAAAAAGCGTTCGTACTAATTAATAACTTCTATGTAGTACGCGATTGTCCCAACATTCACTTACTTTGCAGGAGCTGCAGGTACTTACTGCCAAGTGACTGTCTTTACTACTATAACAGTTGGCATATCCTTAGCACGGCTATAACATAATGGACAAAAGTCGCCCAACAATTGGCTCACGCCAATTTAGTTTATGTGTACCGGTGGTATTTTCATATCATATCTAATTGCTAAAGCTCAAGTTTGACAAAGTTAAACTGCACGGTTGGTTTATTTATGATGTTTAACATCCCAAACTGACTCAGGCTATTAGAGGCACCACACAGGAAACGGCATTGTCTCCTTGCACAGCTTCATAATCGGTGTATTTTTATACGTGAAAAAAACATGGTATTACTTCATGTTATTGCCCTGATAAATACAAAGAACAGTGATATTTTTCAGAAAACAACGTATACCTAGCGGGATGAGTGAACTATAAACGAGAACGCACACACGTACACGCACTCTATAGAATATCAAGGCTTCTACGCGTCATATCGTGTAGTAGCAACATTAGGTATCCATATATAAACCTACTTGTCCTAGAACGCGTTGTACCGATGAACTTGGACATTGAATCCATGTTTTGCACCGGTGTGTTAGACCTTACTACTTTTATATGTGTGTATCATGAGAAGCACAAAATTGTTATTCCAACATAATCACGATAATTATAGTTTGCCTAACTTTCCCACGAGACTGTCTCAATACAGCGTAACATACTACGGACCAGCTGGGGCAGTAATGATTACTAACCGCCGCGTATGCAAGTACTAACATTTACCAATCCTGACACGCTGACTGGTAATGACCTCGTTTGCAACTCTCACATATTTCTACGATAGGAAAACGTTACCAACTGGAGGGAAAGTGGACAGGGGTGTAGTAAAGTGTACAGTTACTAACACGTTAGTATTTTTTAATAATTTTGGCAAGTGTTTGCTTCAAATGATAAAATTTCTTATAAAATTGCAGTGGAAGTCAGGCGCCTGTTCTCTTCGCCACAATCTCTATGAAGCCGCGGAAATACTTTGCCCCACACTAAATTACGTACAAAAGAGTGGAAAAAATATTAATAATTTTTTCAACATACTAGTTTTATGGCAGTAGTTATATAGAAAACTGGGATGATGCCATAATGTAAGTATACCGTCTTTTTATATATATCGGAAACCCACCTTAATGTGACATGTATACGATCGAATTTGAAAGATATGTATGTAGGCGATAACTAAACCAAAGGCTCAGGGCCTGCAGAAAATCCGGCCGCTGCGTTAGGATACACGAACTTCCCGGGATGAAGTGGCGAACATTCCATGAACGCGCTTCGCGGCATTGTATTGTCGTGGAAAGGGGGCATTTTGTCAGTAACATTTTTATTATATCGTTCTTCAAAGTAAATGTCAGCTCCTCTCAAGTCTCTTCCAAAAAAAGACAAAAAAGAAGGCTGCCGACAAGGTGCTGATTCTTGCTGCATGGCTATATGACCTTCTCTTTTGCGATTCTGGGTCTGGGTGCTTAACGGCGCTCCTTTGTGGACAGTCACGTGAATACTAGGAAATAGAAGAAACGACATTTTAGCCTATAGTTCGTAGCAACTTGTCTGGTTACAATA